>NW_006408561.1:21676737-21698712 GCF_000296735.1 Chrysochloris asiatica | reverse complement strand
TTATAGATTGATATCTATAGTTTCCTATTTTCAGTCTTGTAGGTTTATTTTACATTGGATACTTCTATACCTGGATTTAATACTGGGTGGCATTGCCATTTATGTCAGTCTCTGATTGTTGTTGACTGCTGTTACTGGTTCTCAGTTCAAAGGACTCATTTTGTATTTTTTGTAAATTTAGCCTGGTTATTGCAAGTTGTTTTAGTTTCAGTTTCTCTGGAAATGTTCTAAATTCACCAGCATATTTTGGGGACAGTTTTTCTGGGTATGTGATTCTTGGTTGACAGCGTCTTTCTTTCAGTTTTATATATATCTACCCATTGCTTCTTGCCTGCATGGTTTCTGCTGAGAAGTCAGAGCTTAATCTTATTACTTCTCCTTTGCAGGTACCATTTCATATTTCCTGGAATTCCTTTTAGGATTCTTTCTTTGTTTTTTTATTTTGGAACATTTAATTATTATATATCTTGGTGATTTTCTTTAAGAGTCTATCCTGTTTGAGGTTCATTCAGTTTATTAAATGCTTATCTTCTCATTTTTCATGATGTTAGGGAAATTTTCTTCCAATAATTCTTCAGCTAGCTTTTCTGAGCTTTTCTTTGTCTCTTCCTGTTCTGGAATTCTGACCAGCCTATTATTCTACTTCATGTTGTTTCATGTTAATCTTAGGCTCTCTTTATCTCTTCCGATTTTCTCATTCTTTTCTTGATTGTTCTTCTAGTTTAGTAGGATTGAGGGCTTTATCTTCAAGCTCCCTAATTCGAACTTTCATTCATTCAAATTTATTTGTTTGCCCTTTCAGTACATTGTCCATTTCTGAACTCTTAGTTGTCATCTTCTTGATTTCTGTTTGCATATTTTTTTATTGTACCCTTTATCTGTTTTGTTTTACTTTTCCTGTACTATTTTCCTGAATTCTTCCTTGTTTTCCTGGACTTTTCTGTCAAGAATTTGGAGGTATCTAAATATTCTGTTGAATTCTTTCTATAGTATTCCCAATGTCACCTTTTCCTTAAAATGTTTTCTTGCTCTGCCTCTTGGTCAATTGTTTGAGCCACTCTGTCTTGTTTCTTGTGTGAACAAAAATTCTTTGCTGCTTTCAAGACATTGTCTTTCTGTATATGTTTTAAGTTAGTGATTATATGTTGGTGTATAATTATGCACTCAACTGACTCTTAGTGGGATTGACCAGTAAGTGAACTTATGTACCAGTCTCTTTTCACTATTCATGCAGTTCAATTCAGGATGGATTTAGCTAATGTTGGTTGTTATCGTTGATCCAGCATATAGCAGCTGGTATTGACTCTTGCCCAACTTGTGGGGGATATAGAGGGTGTGGTTGTGGCTGGCTCTGTGGACATGGATGCTGTCTCCTGACAGATAACACAAGAAGAGAAAAAACACACACAAGAGATTAAGAAAACAAACAAGCAAAAAAGAAAATAGTAAAGAAAAAAAGCAGGCAGCAGCTAGAAAAAGAATATAAAATCAAAGAAAGAAAATAATGAGAGCAAAACAAAATATTCAAAAAGAAAAAATAAAAGAGTGAAAATAAAAAGAACTTAACACAATTAGGGAGAGGAATGAGTAAAAGGAAAAGAGACCAGAGTGGAGCTTTATAAAACAGAGAGGGCAGGGGTGTGCGGGGAATAGGAAGAAGAGAAAAAGAAGTAGAAACATTTGGAAAAGAGAAGCAGAAAAAAAGAAATTAAAGGTTAGGTAGAAAGAATAGAAAGCAAGAAAGAGAAAGGCAAGGAGACATAAACAAACAAAGACAATGAAAAGAAAAAACCAGGGCAAATGCCAAATCCAAAAAGGAGAAAATTCTGGGATCTCCCTGCCAGCCAAGGATCTCACATTGTAGGTAAGTAAGAAATGAGACATTAATACTCAACCCTCAGTGGGGTTCCTGTAGGGCTAGGTGTTGTTTGTTCTGGACACCCAATCTGGAAGTAATTCATGCAAACCCCAAAGCAACTGGGGAGTCAGGGTATTTCTGTCCCGGAATGCAGCCAAGAGTGAGAGTTCCTGACAATCTGTTGTTGTTATGTGCCGTGGACTTGGTTCCGACTCATAGCGACCCTGTACAGGGTTTCCGAGGCTGTAAATCTTTATGAGAGCAGAAAGCCTCATCTTTCTCCCGCGGAACAGCTGGTAGTTTTGAACTGCTGACCCTGAGGTTAGCGGCCTGATTCATAACCACTATGCTACCAGAGCTCCTGACAGTCTAGGACTGGCCAAAACAAGCTCTGCAGATCTAGAGCTGGCCACACCTGATTCCAAGTACCAGTGTTGGTGCTACTAGTTCCCCATACAGTTTGAGGCAACTCTGACAGCCCACAGAAAAGGAGTTTTATTTGTAGTATACCAAGCTGGGTGCCAGCCACAACTTTGGTCACTAAGATAATGTGGGGTACAAGAAATCATTCCACCCCTTTCTCTTCACCAATAAGTAGTATGCCTCTATGCCACCTTTGTCCTCTTGCTTTCAGAGTCACCCTCGGAAGTTCAAGATGGGCATGCCATGACTGCTCAACTGGTATAAATCCTCACTCTCCTTTCTTTGTTTCCCCACCAACCTTCCAGCTCCATACATCTGTTCAGCTGCTTCTCCTAATAACGGCTAATCCAGGCCTGACCAAGGCCAGATCTGCAGATTGGTGCAGAGTCTGCCCAATAATGCAGAGAGTTCTCCTGTCCTTTAATGGTACTCACAACTGCAGAACTCACCTCCAACCAGGAGAGTAGCAGCTTTTCTGGTGGTATCCACGGAAGGGTAACAACTTCCCCTCTGGTCACCAGGGGAATGTGGGGAACAAGAAAAGAATCATACATTTATCTCTGCCAGCCACAGGTGTGCTTCTGTAATGCCAATATGTTTTCTTGTCTCTGAAGCTGCTCACAAAAGCTCAAGATGGGCTGGGCCATATCTGGTCAGTTGGCACAGATCACCCAATCAGTCCTGGTTTTTGCCATGTCTGCTCAACTCTCTCTCCTAGTAAGCATTCTTTCTACTTCTCTATCCCTTCATCTGAAGCTCAGAGTTCCAGGACTATCCGCTGTATCTGTTTCATTTGGTTATCCATATCTTTGTTGTAGAGTCTGTACAATCTGTATGTCTTGTCTACCATCTTGCTGCCTCATGGTTGTTATCATTTTAAGTGTCACGTTCATTAAGGATACAGTTACACAGTCAATTATTGTAATCACTGTAAATATGCTATAATCCTGTACAAAGCTGAGTCGGCAAAGGTTGTGTGCTAGATATATTTATAGTAACAATAACACCAACAACAAATTTAAAAAGTAGATGCTGAGACTGCTCATGTACAACCAAAAAATCTCATTGGTTTGGAGGTTTAAGGTCATGGTTTCATGGGACATCACAGTTAATTGACCTAAATAACATATTTAGTACTTCTGTTCTATATCCTAGTTCAGTGCTTCATGCCTGGGGTCTGAAAAGATTGCATGCAAGTAGACTTCCAAAGTTCAACAATTGGTGTTTAGTCACCTGGAACAACAGAGGAAAAAGTAGAGGCTGGAATAGGAGAAAGATGTGAAATGTGTGGCTAATTGCCTCCATGAACAACTGCCAATTTTTGCCATGAGACCAGAAGAACTAAATGACTGAATATTTTCATTAAAATTTCCATAGAAAAAATCCTGATTAAAAAGGGGGAAATGCAAAACAGAATTTCAAATTCTCATGGACTCCAGACATCCTGGAGACATGAAGGTTGGATGAAACCCTGAAGTGACTGCCCTCAGATAATCTTTAAACTTTAAACCAAAAATACCCCCTGAAGTCTTTTTAAAATGAGTTTAGATTAACTATTAAAACTGTCTGCCTGGAGCATTATGTTCTTTTAAGAACTATTTTTGTTGTTGTTGTTAAGTTGGAATCAAGTCAGTTCTAAGTCATAGCAACCCTGTATTGGAGGAGCTGGTAAGTGTGAACCTTGGAACTTGCAGTTCAAACCAACCTTGCAGTCCAGTGCTTTGTCCCACAGTGCTATGCCGGAACTATCTACATGACATCAAATCGACAAGAGCAACTCATCTATGCTAATGAGGGATGAACAACTCAAAAAAGGAGGGTGAGAAAGGTTACACAACTCAAAGAATGTAATCAATGTCACTAACTAATACATGAAGAAACTATTAAATTGGTGTATGTTTTGTTGTGTACATTCTTAACAACAGCAATAAAACAAATAAAACTATTTTTAAGTGCTGTATTTCTTGACTTTTAATAATGCATAAGGCTTAAATAGAATAGTTAAATAGATTATAAAAAAGATTTCAGTTTTCATTTGTTATTTTTGTGTATTAAATCTAGATAGAGTAACTGCAACAACAACCTCAAAATTTCAGTTGTTGTTGTTGTTAAGTTCCATCAAGTTGTTTCCAACTCAAAGCAACCCTGTATAGGGTTTCCAAGAAGTGAATGATATGTTTGAACCACCAACTTTGCAATTAGCAGTCCAGTGTTTATCCTACAGTGCCACACACCAGACTCAAAATTTCAGTAGCTTAAAAAAATTAAAGTTGTTTTCTCACTCAAGCTGTAGTCCATGTGGGTGCTCCTCATTAGTTCTTCTACAATCAATAACTTGAGAATCCAACTGCTTCCATCTGTGGCTCCATCTTCCTTCAGGTTCTGAAATTCCTCTTTCTTCAGCCAACTGGTAGGAAAAGACAGTGAGGGTTCAGTGATTGGCAGAGTTTTATGGGGCCAGATCTAGAAAAAGTAAATTATCATTTACATCTGTATCCCATTGTCCAAACTCAGTCACATGGCCACACTTGACTACAAGTCTGCCAATCTGACCATGCACTCTGAAGGCAAAGTTGTAATTTTCAAAAGAATAATGCAAAAAATAGCATTGAAGTTTCTATTTCTAAATTCTATAAAATTAAAAGCTTTATCTTCTTAGAAAAATCACTTAAGGCTCTCCAAAACTCAGTGAATTGGACTGAAAATTTTGTACAGTCTCTTCTAGATATATAGCATTCAAAGAAAAGTAATTTACTACAAGTATAGTCAACCCTAATATCAGAAGCATTAAATAAACAATTTGATAATAATTTTATCACAATTTCTAATTGGGAATGACAAGACTTCCACTGATTGAAACACTATCATCAGGCACATAGATAAAAAGTTACAATTTGTACAAATCTTCCACTAGAAAGAAAACAATTACATAAACTCATACCCTGAAATATGATGTTGGTCATGTCTTCCAGCTTTATTCTGGCTACCTGAAATGAACTTAAAAATTCACCATGAAGAACCAACCCTCTTGATTTACAAGAGGGAGGCAAATTTTCTTTAATTTTTGCTATTTACATATTTTTACCCCTCTGCCTTTATTGCTTTTCTTCTGCCCTTGATGAACTATCTTACTCCTCCTGTTTCTCCCATAATCTCTCTTGCTTTACAGTTGTTCTGGACAGGTTGATTTCAGAGACAGCAAGTGACTCTTTTTACTTTGCTAACATACAAAAAGAAATTAGCATGAGTTATGATTTGTAGAGAAAATGAGCTGCCCACATACACTCTTTGCTTATGAAACTATGAACTTTAAAACTTATAAAACCTAAGGTAACAATAGAAAGTTATTAGAACTCCTAAATATATACAGCTAATTTACTAACTTCCTTTTGAATCGCAGCTAAGAAAACATCATGTACAGCAATGCACATTTAACAACAGAATACATGTAATGATTGTTTTCCCCATTATCTACACACATTCAGCTTGCCATTTATTTACAACAGAGGAATTTACACATTAGGAACAAAGCATTCAATTACAGAATACTTGTGTTTAGATCAAAAACATCATTTGAACATTACCTCCATTTTTAGTACAAACTGGGTTATTACAAGCTGCAATCCCTTTTCTGGTATCTCCCTCTATTTATTTTCAAACCCAAGAAAAATTTTTTATCTTAAGGTCTACAATTACTGCAAAATATGCTCGATTTAAAAAAAGTCTTCAGCAATGAGTTGCTTGGTCTGGAGTCAGAGGGTCATAGTCTTAGGGGAAATCACAGTCAATTGGTATAAAAGTCTACATAAAAAAAATATTTTATATCCTACTTTGGCAAGTAGCTACTGAGATCTTAAAAACTCATGAGCAACCATCTAAGATTAAATTATTGGGCTCTCCATGTGTGGAAGAAAGAAGAGTAATGAAAATTGAAGATGCTTCAAATCAACTGTTCAATGGACTAATGGAACCCGGGAACATCAGTCACTACAACTCTGAGACCAGATGAACTTGATGGTGCCCAGCTACCACTACCAAGTGCTCTGAAAGGTATAACATTATAAGGTCCCTGATAGAGTAAGAGAAAATGTGGAATAAAATTCAAAATTATACTTTAAAAAACAACAACAGACTATGTCTACTGGTCAGAAAAGACTAGAAGAACCAGAGACTAGCCCTTGGCCACTCTTTTAGGTCTGGAACAAAACTCACCCTTGTGGCCCAATTTTCAGCCAAGCAGTAGATAGGTCTATAGGGGAAATAACAACACTAGTAAAGTATGCTACCATGGAATGGCCAAACATTCAAGAACAAAAGGGCAACATTTACCCAAGGACAAAGTTCAGAAAGTTTAGGAAGGAAGGTGGAATGGAAGTAAGAACCACATGGAGTAAGTGGGATAACTGCTGTTACATGGACAGGATTGCAATCATTGAGATGAAAGTAAGTATCTGATTTGTTGAATGTAAATTTGATGATCTTTTCTGTAAACCTTCACTCAATTCACAGTAAAAATAAGTTTTAAAAGCCTTCAGTACAATTTTCCAGTTTGTACATATTAGAACATATTTTACTTTTCATAACAATCAAGCTCAATTTTAAATCACATGACTGCTGTCACAAAGTAGTAGCTTATATTTTGTTGTCTAAACAAAAATCAAAAGGCAGTTGTTTAAACAGAACAGAAGAATACTGAATGGTTCACAATCATGAAAGGTGTGTACTACAGTTGTATCCTTTCACCATACTTATTCAATCTGTATGTTGAACAAATAATCCAATAAACTGGATCATATGTAGAAGAATGTAGCATCAGAATTGGAAGAAGACACATTAACAACCTATGATATGCAAATGACACAACCTTGCTTGCTGGAAGGCAAATAGGACTTGAAGCAATTACTGATGAAGGTCAAAGTTTACCACCTTCACTTCAGTGTGGATTGCACCTCAAATTAGAAAAAAAAAAAAAAAGTGGAAATCTTCACAGCGTGACCAATAAATAATATCATGATAAATGGAGAAAAGATTGAAACTGTCAAAGACTTCATTTTGCTTAGATCTACAATTAATGCTCAAGGAAGCAGCAATCAAGAAAATAAAAGACGTATTTCACTAGTCACATTCACTGCACATGCACAGAACCTCTCTAAAGTGTTAAAGAGCAAAAATATCACTTTGAAGATTAAGGTGCACCTGACCAAAGCCATAGTATTTTCAATTATCTCATAAGCATATGAAAGCTGGACAATCAATAAAAAAGACAGAAGAGAAATTGATATGTTTGAATTAGGGTGTTGGCAAAGAATATTGAAAGTACCATAGACTGCCAGATGAACAAAACAATCTGTCTTGGAAGAAATGTATCCAGAATGCTCCTTATAAGCCTGGATGGTGAGACTTAATCTCTCATACTTTGGACATGTTATCAGGAGGGACCAGTTCCTGGTGATGGACATTATGCTTGGAAAAGTGGAGGGTCATCAAAAAAGAGGAAGACATCCAAAGCACTGTGGCACAGTGGCCACAACAATGGACTCAGTTCTAACAATTGTGAGGATGGCACAGAACCAGACAGTATTTCTTTCTTTTGTGCATAGTTGTTGTTGTTATGTACCGTGGAGTCAGTTCCAACTCATAGCGACCCTGTACAGGGTTTCCGAGGCTATAAATCTTTATGGAAGTAGAAAGCCTCATCTTTCTCCTGCGGAACAGCTGGTAGTTTTGAACTGCTGACCTTGCGGTTCGCAGCCTGATTCATAACCACTACGCTACCAGAGCTCCTTGGCTATGAATTGTAACTGACTCCATAGCATCTGACAACAACAAACTAAAATCATTTTAAAATCCTACTTTTAAATAAAGTCGTATTTGTTCTAGATTTTTAGTTATTCAATAATACACCAATAAAGTTTCAAAAATATATTTATATGGCATGACTCCATTCTTTTACAAGAGCAATGTGAAGTAAATCTAAAACTTCAAGATTGTCTATCTCTATATGAATAGAAAACATTAGAAAAAAAATAGTAAAATGTTGTGATATTTCTTTTTAGAGAATAATAATTTCCTTTGATAAAGCATCTCCTTGGATAATTTAATTCTTATTCATACATATGTGATCTGCCTTAGCCACCATAGGATGAATAATAGAACACACAAAAGAACCTCTAGCTATTGATCCTGAGTCCAGGAGAGGGCATCTACACATACCCTCCTGAGTAGAAAGTTGTGAAGTCCCAAATGCAGTGACTTGACCATATAGCCAAGAGCACAAATCCTTAAATAAGTAAATCAAGCCTCCACATGAAAACCACACTTCTGCTACTTGCAGAGAAGTTGGGCATGAGTCTTAACCATCCCCACTAGGAGATGATTAGGAGAACTATGCTGCCAGCAGTCATCAATGCTACCAGCAGTTACGGGGGGGGGGGGCAATGAGTGAATAGGAATAGGGTGTTTTCTTCCGTTCTGGTCTTGGTGTTAACTGCTTGGTGTTGAGTCAGTTCTGACTCCTAGCAACCCTGCACAAGGGTTTCCATGAACCGTTGACCTTGTGGTTAACAGCCTTAGTGCTAGCCTACAGCGTCACTCATGTCTTAATGAAAGCAAACTAGAGGCTCAATACCTTCACTAAAATTTTTGGCCTAGAACGTGAAGCAAAATATCCTCTGCCAAAATACTCATAGAGACGGTTAGAAAAGGTATTTAATTGTAAGGACCCAAAAGCTTACAAAAGGAGGGAATGTCAGATCATGACCTTAGAGCTGATTTTAGCCTTAAGAGCGTGAAGTCTAAAATTACTTTCCTACACATCACATGTCTCCTCAGGCATCTAGGGGCTGCTACTACTCATGTGCTTACTCTAGACAAGCCATCACAGGATTGGTTCTAGCAGGGACCATGGGGAAGCCTCATACTAAAGAAATTATTTCTCTGACTCAGTATAAAGGATCTGTATTTTGAAGAGTACCAGTACCCTGTGCCCAAACATCTCATTTGAGTTCTCCATTCACACTTGTAAACCTCAGGCCTACTGCCTACATTAGCCTTCTTACCCCTCCAAAGCTCACAGGGCAGGACTCAGGATCCAAGCCATTCCTCACACTCATAATCTACTGGTAACTGCATCTTAGTGCAGGCTCTGGGTTTGGTCCTACAGCTATATTCTTTGCTCTCCTTGAAGTTTCTTGTGGGCAATGTTAATTCTGTCATTCAATCAGAAATTTGCCCCACCACTAATTTTCACATAGTGTGCCCATCCCTCAGAAAAGGAGGACATTTACTTCCAGTAAATTCTTATAAAGCTACTGTTTATAGACAATAATAGATAATCAGAGAGTTTATCTGAAGTCACTGAAGAATGGAATAGAAAATGAATAAATTCAGTTAGGTTTCACAAAGTAAAATCATTTCCTTATTGCTTTTAATATTGATAGGAAACTTGTTTAGAAAATACTGAGCAGGAAGTAACATAATATGCTGTTTGTTAAATTACTTTTTTTCTCTGTTGGAAAACTCAAATCAATTATTTTTCCTTATTGATTCTTGGCACTCTTAGTTTTCAGAAATAAATTTTATTCCTATAAGTAAATACAGATTTTTTTAAAGATGCTTTTATGCCATCTTCAGAAGAAAAGAGATGGCGATAGACACTTCCACTTTTCTATTCAACATTCAAGTCTCATTAGAAGGAAAGGTTTGTGGGAAAGGAATAAAGTTCTTTTAAAACTTCACAAAACTTTCTTTTGGGTCTGTTACAAATGATAATGGCCCTATTTAAGGCAGGAAGCTTAGGGTGATGACAGGGCATTATCAAGAGTGTTACATGAGCAAAGATAATTTAAAGAAATTCTTAAATAGCTGAATCCATTTTAAATGGCTCTTGTGATCTGGAGGGAAAGGAAGCTTTGCTGAGAGGAAGTTGAGAAAGATTTTTCTTATTCCAAAAGACTTTCCCAGGTATTAGAAGAAGAAGTTGGGGGGGGAGGGGAGGGTGTCTAGCTTGTCATGTTATTTATAGAAAAGACTTATATCTGGATATTTCAACTAGGTCTTTTTAAAGAAAACTCTCTCTACAAATTACTCACCAATGCCTGTTCATGGGTAAGTTAATTATAATGTTAGACTAAAATAAATTTGATTTCTAAAATCAAGTAAAAATGACACCTTTAGAAAATAGAATTTTTATTTTTATCTTAAGGCAAGCTCAGTTTGGAGAAGACTGTTTACTAGTTTTCTTCATTTAATTGGTTTTCTTAATATGAAATAATATTTCCAGAACTAATTAAAGTTTCTTTCTAATGAATAGTCAAGACCAAAAAATGTTATCTTTGGTATACAGTATACAAATTTTTTAAATCATCCATAAAGGTAATTATATTTTATGCATTCTTAGAAAGTCATATATTGTTACTGAGCCTAAATGGGTTGCTTGCTTCCTCTCAGGCCATGATTGAAGAAGCTATCACCAGAGCTGAATCCTTCTCAGTGATGTATACACCATTTGCAACAAAAATCAGAGCTGATAAGATAGAAAAAGTAAAAGAGGTTTTCACAAAAACTCACCCTGCATATGTGGATTATATCTACACAGGTAAAATTCAATATCCTTACACTATCAGCTGATACTTGTTTCCATTTTAAAAATCCAGGATCCTTTTGGGTTTGTTTAATATTTCCTTTTAGAGGTATCCTGTTTTAATTTGATAAATCGAGATGGGAAGTTATTCTTAACGTTTTAACTAGCACTAGCTCTATATTGTTGTTGTTAAGTGCAGTCGAGTTGGCTCTTACTCACAGCGACCCTGTGTAGGGTTTCTGAGGAACAGCTTGTGAGTTTGAACTGCCAATCTTGCAATTTAAATCGACCTCGGGGTCCAGTGCTTTATTCCACAGCACCACATCAGGATTCTAGAACTTAGTGTGGACACTCAATCAGCAGAGACACTACAACCCAGAACTCCTGGACTTAAGGGTTCCTCCAGTCTCAGCCTCCCAAGTAGCTGGAACTACATGGCTAGTACAATATTCTTTGTGCTTTCATGTTCCTATATTCCTATAAGAGGAAGCGGTAAAACTCTTTAAGTTTTAAAGAAACAAAAAGGAAGGAAGGATGTTTAATTACCTAGTCTGCTATAACAGACATACTATAAGTAGATGGCTTACATAAATAGAATTTATTTCACACAGTTTAGGAGGTTAGAAGTCTGAATTCAGAGTGCTGACTCAAGTGCAAGCCTTTCTCTCCCTGTCATCTTTGGAGGAATGTTCTTGTCTTTTCACTTTCTACTTCCTAATTCCTTGGAGCTCTCCATGTGTTTTGGTATCTCATTTACCTTATCTCTCTTTGCTCATTTATTTAATCTATTTTATATCGCCAAAGAGATTGACCCAAGATACATCCGACACTAATCCTGCCTCATGGGCAAAGATAACCCATTCCCAAATGGAATTATAACCACAAGCAGAGATGTTCGAATTTACAACACATATTTTCAGGGAATGTAATTTTTTCCATAACAAATAGATCATTCCATATTTCTTTATACTCATCATCAGTCAAACAGATAATTACAGTAATCTCCTAAAGATGGACTTTGTTCCAATGCCTGATATTTCAGCTTTCCTTCTGGTGGCTCAGTGGTTAAGTGCTTTGCTGATAACCAAAAGCTTGGTGGTTCCAACCCACCAGTGGCAGCACAGAAGAACTACCTGACAGGGAGAAGGGGACAATTCTTCTCTGTCCTATGGGGCTGTTATGAGTTGGAACTGACTCAACAGCAATGGATTTGGAACTGTAGGGGCGCATTTTTTGTTTGTTTTTTCCACCATATATGAGGGACTTCCAAAAATTCATGGAAAAATAGAATTAAAAGTTAATGGAATTTTTCCATGAACTTTTGGAAGCGCCCTCATATTTCACACATCAAACTTTTTTTTCGTATGCTCTTGGATCATTGGGATTCAAATGAAATAGTCAAGGGTACCATAGGCAATCCTTACTTATATTATACTTTCTTCTTTTTGTTTTTGGAAATCATTTCTTCTCAAGGATTCATTAGAAACATTTTTTTTAAATCAACTCTATGCCACGTAATGAGCCCTGGTGGCACATTGGTTAAGCATTCTGCTACTAATTTAAAGGTCTGTGGTTGAAACTTACCGACTGCTCCACAGGAGAAAGATTAGGCAATCTGCTTCCATCATGTTATAAGCTTGAAAACCTGTGGGCAAGCTGTGCTCTGTTCTATGAGTCAAAATTAACTCAATGACTATGAGTTTGGTTTATGGGATGTACAAAGTGCTACTCTGAATTGTGAAGAGGATTTGGTGATGCCAAATTAAGAGCCATTCAACAATGACTAGCATGTTCAGCAAAATCTCTAAATATACACTTCTAATACCACATTCTCCTTGCTAGGCCTTCTCATTCCTTTTCTCGAAGCTTAGGGGCCAGATCACTGATTTATATGATTAATAATGTATACTTTTATTGACCACTTGTAAGGTTCCAGGCACTCTACATCCATTATCTCTTGAGATTCCAGTAATTTATGAGAGACCTAAGTGATTCTTATTTAGAGACAAGAAAACGAATTATCTGGAAAAAAACAAATCACTTTTCTGAAGATACTCAGAAAATCAGTAGTAGCAGGACTGGAACTGACTTTGAATCCATGTCTTTGCCACTGAACTACATTACTTCCTTGTGATAAAAGTAGAGCTATTACAGAAACATTAAATTCAGGTCCTGTAGATTCCTTATTTTCCTCTTGTGTGCTTCAAGTACTTCAGAGATGTGCTAACTAGTGATGCAACCATAGTAAATTCCTGAGGTAAAATTGAAATTTAGGACAGAGGAAGGGAAGAAAAGAAAGCTAATGCATACCATAATGACCAGTGATGCACGTTTACTTAGACTGAGCATTCTATAAGTCAGTAGGTAATAATATCTCAGCACTCACATTATTTTTCATTATTCATTATTTCTGTATAAGTATTTTGAGGAGTTTTGGTTTTGTTTTTGGTGGAAGGAGACTTTGTTGCTCTTGTTAAATGCCATCGAGTTGGTTCCAATTCATAGCAACCGTGTATAGGTTTTCTGAGGAGCAGCTGGTGGATTTTAAGCACTGAACTACCTACCTTGTAGTTCACAGTCCAGTACTTATCATACATGGCTAATAACTCATAAAAGTCAAGCTTGTCTAGTGTGGTGGGAAAATGAGTCAAATTCCCTGCATCCATTTCTACTCTTACATCCATTGGTAATATAGAGAGATTCATTGGGGAGATTACCAGTTTGCCAGTTCCTCTACTAATAGAATAAATTTAGTTTTATTTAACCTACTTCATAGGGAAGTCATGAAGATTAATTAATACTTAGGAAGCACTGTTTTCACTGAGAGTTTAAAAAACAATAAAAACATTAATGAGCCAGATTCATGTCTCATGGAACTCCATCAAACTTGTTATCAAGATGAATTATGATCTGTTGGCAAGACGATTCATGCTAAAGGATCTTATACTTTGGAAGGGAAGATAATTATAAGTTACTAATGATTGTTTCTATTATTTTATAATTACTAATTGCTGGAGTATGACAGTGCTATATGAGAGGAAAGGCACAGTTTCAGAAGAGGGAGGGAAGGTAGAGAAGCAGTCTTGAATAATTAAATTTCTTGGGAACTGGTAAGGTTCTTTGCTCTGTGGAACCTTGTGCTAAAAGGCTATCACACTGATGACATTATTTGCCTCTGTTTGGAATGACTAAAAGGTCTTCCCCAAAGCCATTGCTAAGATGATGAAGAAACCACTATTACTAGCTGTATGTGCAGAATCATAGAGATATAAATTATTTTTCTCATCCAGACCCAAGGTGTGTAGGACACCTGCATGGGTAAAGGGAAAATCAAGCATTATCTTTAACATTTTAACATATCTGTCAGTTGCAAAGTGTAGATCAGCACAGGCAATGGTAGTGAGAGAGGGTAGCTAGAAGGTGCTATGGATTAAACAGATTCCTAAAAAAACATGATTTGAAATCCTAACTTTTCTACTTGTATATATGGACCAGTCTGAAAATAGGGTGTGTTTTTGTTGTTGTTGTTGTTCTTGAGGTCATATCAGAGTAGGGAAGGGTCCTAAAACTAGTAATTTCTGAGTTTTTAAGATAGAAAAATAGACACTGAGATACAGGGGCAAGACAGATGGCAAGGAACAGAACATGGAGGAATGCCAAGGAACTCCCAGGGTAACTGACAAAGAAGGACCTCCCCCTACAGCCAAGCCCTGAATTCAGACTGTTAGTCTACAGAATGGTTAGAAAATAAATCTCTGTTCTTTAAAGTCACCCACTTGTGGTAATTCTGTTATGACAGCACTAGGTAATTAACACATGCAGTTATAGAGAAAGGCAGGGATGCAGCCTAGAAGAATGGTGGTGATTATATGCTGTGGAGTAGGTTCCAGCTCATGGTGACCCTGTACAGGGTTTCTGAGATTGTACATCTTTACGGGAGTAGAAAGCCTCATCTTTCTCCCTGGTAGTTTTGAACTGCTGACCCTGAGGATAGCAGACTGATTCGTAACCACTAAGCTACCAGAGCTCCTTAGTAGCTCAAAATACCAACAGAGCAGGAAGGAGTCTTCACATCAAGTATCAATCCTATCCCCTCCGTGTACAGAGTAGATAGTGATGGGCAACTTAGGCATTGGCTACCTAAAACGAGGGTGATAAAGGCACGAAGTGACTGGCTTACAAGTTTTCTAGAGGGAGTTCAGTTTAAGAGTGAAAAGAGATGGGGATAATATTCTTATGATTCAATAGTGAGTAATTGTTATCATGACTAATTGTGGCAGTCACAAATGTAAAGGTAGAAGTTTTGTAACAAAAGTGGGGGAGTAGTTAATCTACAGTCCAGAAACAGAGGACCTTAGGACCATCAAGGGAGAAGAGCACAAGCTGAATGTGGGACCCTATCCAGAGAAGTAGAAATACCAGAGATGGAGGCAGAGATGAGTACATGGAGAGAGGGAGCACTCTAGACTCAAGGAAAGAGAGGGATTGGGTGCTGGTGACCAGGAGGCAGGCTTGCAGAATGTGCCCTTTGGTTGTTTAAATTACTATATATCCCTGAATGTTTCTGTGTACATCCCCTCCACCACCGCCTCCCCGCCGCCCAAAAAAAAAAGAAAGAAAGAAAAGAAACAGGGAATGGAAGCAAATACTGTTGAATGATGATACACGGACAAGATTGTAATCATTGCAATGAAACGATGATGTAAAGCCGATGTTCCCCCATGTAAACTATCACTCAGTCCACAATAAAAACCTACACACACACACACACACACACACACACAAAGATGCCTTGGGAGGCTCTAATATAGGTACTAGCATATGAGAGTGTGGGACTAATAGAAAGCTTTTGTGAGGAAGTGACTTATAAACTATGATTAAGGTGATTAAGAGTTAACATTAAAAATGGGAATAGAGAACTCTGGACAGATTTCCTGGCAGAAATAACAGCTATAAACCACAATCTTTCTGTATGAATCAATATAAACCTGAGAATGAGCCCAGCAGCTTTTTTAAACTAGGTTCCCATCTATCTAACACCTTCTCCTCCTACCTTGTAGTCCACCACCCTTCTACTATCCCCTCCTCTTCCACACAAAAACAAAACAAAACAACAACAAAAAAAACTTGTTCCTAAAAAAGCATCAGATTGTGATCTTATTAACATTTTAGGGTGAATATTGGGCTATAATTTTTCCTCTCTCCCAAAGAATATTTTCAATTAAAGCCTAAATGAATGGAAAGCTAACTGTTATTAAAAGAAGGATGGAGACCAAAGCAGATGGTAGAGGCATTTGGAAATAGAGCTCTTTTACTGAATGTGCCAAACAACCGCTTACCAAACGATTTTCTGTTTTTCCAAAATAGAATTTTTTTTCCCAACCTCTTATACAGTTAGTTGAGGCTTTGTGACTATGTAACTACCAATGACATGTGGACAGAAATAATGCATGTCCCTTCCAGGGCTGGCCTATAAAACCCTCCCATACTCCAAACTCTCTTCCCCCATCACTGACTGGGTGGAGAGGAGCATGGACCTAGACAGAGGATGAATGGTCCTGAATGAGCATGTTAGAGGTCACCCATTGATTACCAACACTGAATTATTTACATTACCAAAACCAAAATTCTTGTGTCACTAAGATTTGGGAATGCTTCAAGTAGTTTTAGCTAATACACTGAGCTGCCTTATATCATAGCAAGTAGGCAGCTTCCTACTCCATTTACCCTTGCATAATCTCTTGCTAACAAAATGATTGAATAAACACTGTTCTGTATGCAATCATTCCCATCCTCAAAAATATTGAGTTAGTACACATTTTCTTCAACTTTACACTCATCTACTCTTTCATAGGAGTCCTGGTGTGGCACTGTGGGTTAATGCGCCAGACTGCAAAGCCATTTGAACTGCAGGGTAGGCAGTTCAAGCTCACCAGCTGCTCCTCGGAAACTCTATACAGGGTCGCTATGGGTCAGAACCGACCCGACGGCACTTCACAACAACAACAACTCTTTCTTAGATAAATACAGGTGGATGCTCTCATATACACATTTGTACCCACCCATAAAAAGATAACTTTTGTGGGGAGGTACTTGTATGCTATGAAAGTCAGAACATAACTGTTGTTATTATTAAGCACCATTGAGTCGATTTTTCATTTAGCAGTCCAGTGCCTAGCCTACATTCTCACACCAGGATTCTATGTACCTTATAATTGCATTCAAAATAATTTCTAAATTATAAAGCTCATATGAATCAACTATCCACAAATGAAGGTCATTGAAATCTGTATCTCAGAAATCTTGGATGATGCATCTATCTTTCAAAGTTTTGCTGGAGAAGTAGTTATTATCATTAAAACTTGGAGACTAACACTTTTAATTCTCCCAGTGGGGGCTGGCACACAAATCTCCAACTCAGAAACTCTGCCCAACTTCAGGTCACCTTCACCAAGCCCAGAGAGTACTGAGTTCATTACTCTCTGGTCATGTGACAGTGCAGTGAGCCCAGCAATATCTGGCAGAGTTATGGCGATAAACCGGGAGAGTATTCACAATAAGACACTCCCCCTCAAGGCAATGTGTCCCCGATTCACAGTAACCCTTGTCAGTGACTTCCACATGGAAAACAGATTGGGGATGGGGGTGGGGGGTGGGAGTATTAAAACAAAGTTATTTTTGTATGTATATAGGTCTAGATTTTTTATTATTTTTATTGAATGAACTAACTAAATCAGTAGTTAGTTAGTACTACTAGTAGTTAGCTAATGTACTTGTACATTATGGCAACTATCAACTCACCACCTTCAATCACAGGCAAAATGCTATATACTGGCCTTATAGCTTCTGCAAAACTGATGAAGAAGGTTTAGAATTCAAATCTGCCTTATAGGATAACCAGGTTTATTCATGCTTTTCTATTTCTAGGATATAGTTAGACCCACTGAAATCTTAAAGTCATATTATAATTATAATAGAGCTGTATTATGTTTCTTAGGAGAAAAATATACTGATTCTTTAGTAATGTAGCTATCCATTTTTCTTATTTAAGGAAAAATCTAGTTTGATTCATGCAGAGTAGTCAGGGTATATAAAACAAATAATAACTCACCAGTGCCAGAATTATTATGTTTTCATTTATAAAGATTTTACTTGAGATTTTTATTCATATATTCCAATGAAATAATGCAATTCTGCATAGTTCTTATTCTTGGATGGTTGTATTTTAATAATAATAAACTAATACAATAAGCATATCCTGTCTCCTCTTGATGAAAAAATCAAGATTTATTTACTAAATAAATAAATATTCAGTAATGGATCTGTGCTTAGTAATGTTTAATAGAAAAGTTTTCTGGTTCAGATATCAATTACTTTAACGCTTAGGTGGATAGAGTCATATTTTGTCTTTCCAATGCAATTTAACTCCCAAGAATAAATATGTATGTTCAGAGGAATAATATATTGTTTTAAAATAGACCTTTAAAAATGGCTTTCCATTGAAATTTATAAGCTTGCTCTTGTTCAGTCATCATTTACCAGTAAAGATAATACATTCTTATGTTCTCTAAAGCATAAAGTTAAAATTCCTCATTTTATTCTTTTTTTCTTAAAATGAATATAATTTTATCATGATCAAAAGTGTTCAACATCAGACTATTTTCCTCTTTGTAACAAGCATTCTCAAATAGAAAAGATTACAGAATTAAAGAACTTGCATCCACAATATTGTTATCAAAGTATTGCGACCAGGTTGCTTATAAAGATGATAAATCAAATCATAGTGTGCCACAGAATTCTTGTTGGTATCAGAGAACCATTGCCAAAGTAAAGATGAATCCCTCATAGATGGAGCAAAAGCCCCTTTTCTTTTGTATTAAAATAATGGTTTTCCCCATGGGAATATATGGTGTTCTGGCATTTCCCTAATGGAAATAACATCTCTCAGGCAGCAGTTCATCCTTTCTTTCCAGATATAGGTTGCAGCACTATTTGTCGCTGGTCCTTATCGTCTTCCACCTCCTGCCTTCTATGATCACATTTCTCCTAGACTCTGAAATCCTATTTATAGTACTTTTAAATGTGATGTGACTGAAGACAAGGTTGCCTTTAGAGAGACACCAGTCAATGGGGTGCAAATAGTTAATGTGCTCAGTTACTAACAGAAAAGTTAGAGGTTTGAGTCCACCCAGCGGTACCTTGGAAGAAAAGTCTAGTTATCTTCTGAAAAGTCTGTCATTGAAAACCCTATGGAGCACAGTTGTATTCTTATACACATGGGGTCACCATGAGTCAAAGTCAACTTGACAGCAACCGGAAAACATAAAATTTTGTTGTAGCTCTCAAGGAGAAAAAAAGTATATTGGGATGGTTGGAATGTGGTACACAGCAGGGAGCAGGTATGTTGTTGAATGCAGTTGAGTCAGTGACTCTGTATAGGCTTTGTGAAGCTGTAGATCTACTGGAGTACAGAGCTTCATCTTTCTTCCACAGAGTAACCTCCAACCACTGGCATTGTAATTTGCAGTCCTGTGCTTATCCTGCTGAGTCACCACACTCCCAATATATCCATGATGCTTAGGAAATCCTTGAAAAACACACACGTACACTTACTTGGCATTTTCCTTCAAAGTCTCTTTTCCCACTCTAAACTTAGAAAGAAAAAGAAATAAAAACAGTTGCCATTGAGTTCATTCCAACTCATGGAGATCGCATACAGTGTGCAGAATAGAGCTAACCATAACGTTTTCAAGGCTGTGACCTTTCAGAAGCAGTTTGCCAGTCCTGTATTCCAGGGCACCTCTGGGTGGGTTTGCAGAGCCAATTTTTCAGTTTGTAGTCAAGCACATAACCATTTGCACTACTAGCTAGGAACTATTACTCTCCAGATGCTCCCCTAAATTCAGTTCCTCATGAATAGATTAGCTTCCTATCCAGTACAAATCTTGGTAGTCTCACTACTTTCTCAGGTTCTTACCCATAACCCATGACCCCCAGCTGCATAATAAAGTCCCATGACCACTTCAGAATGCAGCTGGTAAGGAAGCAGTGAGAGGAATACTCATCAGCTGACATTTTCTTTTTCCTGACGCATTTATTTATGCTGTCTAATTTAACATCTCAGCAATATTACAGTTAATCATTAGGTACTGTCATCTAATAAATCATGCAGTTGAGCATTAAAATCCCTGAAGATTAAGCTTCCAATCATATAAAACAACGTCTCTACTTTCTCAACTTTGAATTCCACAAGTCAATTTTGCACAGAATTTAAAGTGTCTATTTTGTGGTGTTAATATTTTTCACTGAGTTTTGCATCTCTAGCATTTAAGTTCTCTTTATTTCCCCTTGAATGCTTTGTCACAGTTAGCCTTTATCTATGGACAGGAGCATGTCTTGATGATCCTGTGATCCACAGAGAATCATTAAATGGAGTCCTATGAAGTTCTTTGTGTTTTTTTTGTTTTTGCTTTTTAAAAACAAAAAAACAAAAAAAACATTTTATTGCAAAATGTTATTTATATAAGCAAGGCATAACACAAATGTACAGCTTAATTATTATAGAACAAACATCAAGTAAATAAAAACAAAATATTGTCAGCTCCTCAGAAACTCTCAAATTGCCCTTCCCAATTCCAAACCACTCCCTACACCTGATCAATTTAGAATAATTATTCCCTTACTTTTCTCTGTAGTATTATCACCGGACTGTGTAGCACTGTGGGCTAATGTGCTGGGCTGCAAAGTTGTCTGAACCACAAGATCGGTGTTTCAAGCTCCCTAGCCGCTCATTGGAAACCCTATACAGGGTCACTATGGGTCAGAACTGATTCAACAACACTTAACAACAACAATATACATCCTTAAACCCTAGATTTTGATTTGCCTACTTTAGAACATTATAAATATGAATTCTTAAGAGCTTGTATCTGACTTATTTTGCTCAAAATTAGAATTAAAAAATTCACACTTTTTACAAATATCATTGTTGTGTTGTTATTAGCTGTCTGTCATAGAGTAGATGCTGACTTACAACGATACTAAGTGCAGATTAGGGACTGCTCTGTGCTGTTTTCAAGGGTGTGACCTTTTAGAAACAGATTGCCAGGACTGTCTTCTGAGGCACCTCTGGGGGTTTCAAACTGCCAACATTTTGACTAAGAGTTAAGTGCTTAACTATTTGTGCTGCCCTCCTACTGTCACCGATTGCCAAAGAGTCCATTCCAATTCATAGGGACCCTATACTGGGTTTCCTAGACTATACATTTTTGTTAAGTGTAGACTGCCTCATCTTTCACTCAAGGTGCCGCTGGTGAATTTGAACTGCCAGCCTTGTAGTTAAAAGCCCAGCATCTAATCCACAGTGCCAACAGGGCTCCATGAAGTCTACAAATAGCACTAGTTGGTTTATCTTCATTCCATTATTTTAAATGAATATTCCAGAATTTGTGTACATAGTCTACTGATAATGAACACTTGAGTTGGTTTTAGTTTGTAGTTATTACAGGCAATGATATTATTAGCATTCTTGTTTGTATTTCCTATTATAAATGTGCATATATTTTGGGGGCAATATATATCTGGAATTAAAATTTGGGGTCGGAACTGACTCGACGGCACTTCACAACAACAACAACAAACATATATATATATATATATCTGGTAGCGTAGTGGTTATGAATCGGGCTGCTAACCTCACAGTCAGCAGTTTGAAATTACCAGTTGTTCTGTGGAAGAAAGATGAGGCTCTCTGCTCCCATAAAGAGTTACAGCCTCGGAAACCCTGTACAGGGTTGCTATGGGTCAGAACTGACTTGACAGCACTTCACAACAACAACAACAAATATATATATATATACCCAAATTCTAATTCCAGATATATACTTCCCCAAAAATACATGCACATTTGCAACAGGAAATACAAACAGGAATGCTAATAATCCTGGTGTGGTGCTGTGGGTTAATGTGCCAGACTGCAAAGCCATTTGAATTGCACGGTCAGAAGTTCAAGCTCACAAGCTGCTCCTCAGCAACCCTATACAGGGTTGCTATGGGTCAGAACCAACTCGACAGCACTTTACAACAACAACATATATATGTGTGTGTGTGTGTG
>NW_006408561.1:21665445-21675967 GCF_000296735.1 Chrysochloris asiatica | reverse complement strand
GGGGATTGATGAAATACAAATTGAAATCTTTCTATAAACTGATATGGCACTGGAGGCACTTACTCATCTATGCCAACAAATTTGGAAGACAGCTGCTTGGCCAACTGATTGGAAAACATGCACATTTGTCCCCGTTCCAAAGAGAGGTGACCCAACAGAATGCAGAAATCATTGGACAATATCATTAGTATAGCATACAAGTAAAAGTTTGCTAAAGATAATTCAAAAACGAGTGCAACACTGCATTGGCAGGGAACTATCAGAGCTTCAGTCCGGATTCAGATGAGGACATGAAACAAGGGCTATCAGTGCTGGTGTCCGATGGATTTTGGCTGAAAGCAGAGAATAGGTAAGTGCTTTATTGACTACTCAAAGACTTTCAGCTGTGTGGATCTTGACAAAATATGGAAAACACCTCAAAGAATGAGTGTTCCAGAACATTTAGTTGTGCTCATGAGGAGCCTGTACATAAACCAACAGGCAGTTGTTCTAACAGAACAAGGGAACACTGAATGGTTTAAAATTAGGAAACGTGTGCAGCAGCGTTATATTATTTTACCAATATATATCTGTATAGTGAGCAAAAATCTGGATTGTATGAAGAAGAAACTGTATTATTTGAAGATGAACATGGCATCAGGATAGTTGGAAGACTCATTAGCAACCTGAGATATGCAGATGATACAACCTTGTTTGCTGAAAGCAAACAGGATTTAAAATACTTACTGATGAAGATCTAAGATCATAGTGTTTGATATGGGTTGCACCTCAATGTAAAGAAAACAAAAAGTCTCACCACTGGTCCAATAAATAACATCAAGACAAATAGAGAATCGGATCAACCATCAACATTCATTGCAATGACAGTCAAGAAATAAAACAATATATTGCATTAGGCAAATCTGCTGCCCAAGACCTCTTTAAAGTGTTCAAGAACAAAGATGTCAATTTGAGCACTAAGGTGTAACTAAAATACCCAAGCACGGTATTTTCAGTAACTCCATATGCATGTAAAAGTTGGGCAAGGAATAAGAAAGACCACAGAAGAACTGGTGCTTTTGAGTTATGACACTGGAGAAGAATATTAAAAGTACCATGGACTGCCATAAACAACACGCCAATCTATGTTGGAAGAAGTACAGCCAGAATGTTCCTTAGAACCCAGGATGACCAGATTTCATCTCTTATACTTCAGACATATTATTAGGAGGGACTTGTCCCTTGAGAAGAACATCATACTTGGTAAAGTGGAGGATCAGCAAAAAAGTCCCCAAATGAGATGGATTGGCATAGTGGCAATAGCAATGTGCTCAACCGTAGCAATGATTTTGAGGTTAGTGCAAGCCCAGGAAGTACTTTGTTCTGTTGTGCATAAGGTATCTATGAGTCTGTACTGACTCAACAGCACCTAGAAAAAGCATCAACAATTAGTTAAAACAACAAAAACATTTTTGGTAAATCCAGTTTATATATATCAATATACTTACATGGTTAAAGTCAGTGTCAATTTAATATGCTGCCCAGGAAATGAACCATATACATATGTTAGGTGCCATCAAGTCAGTCTGACTCTTAACAACCCCATGCACAACAAAACAAAATACTGCCAGGTCCTGCACCATCCTCACCATCGTTGTTAAGTTTGAGTCCATTGTTGCTGCCCCTGTGTCAATCCATCCCTTTAGGGTTCCTCTTTTTTGTTAACACTTCATTTTACTAAGCATTGTGTTCTTCTCCAGAAACTGGTCCCTCCTGACAACATGTCCAAAGTACAAGAGATTAGGTGTCACCATCTTGGCTTCTAAGGGACATTCTGGTTGTACTATCACAACACAGATTTGTTTCTCTGATTATCCATGATACATTCAATATTCTCCTCTAACATAATGATTCAAATGCACTTATCCTTCTAAGGTCTTCCTTATTCAGTGTCCAACTTTCACATGCAAATGAGGTGTTTGAAAATACCATGGCTTGGATCAGGCACACCTTAGTTCTCAAATTCATATATTTGTTCTTTAACCCTTTAGGAGGTCTTTTACAGCAAATTTGCATAACACTGTATATGTCATTTGATTTACTGACTGCAGCTTCCGTAAGTGTTGATTGTGGATCCAAAGAAAATGAAGTCTTTGACAACTTCAATCTTTTCTCAATTTGTTGTTGTTACATTCTGTCAGATTAGTTCCAACTCATAGCAACCCTGTACATTGTTTCCAAGGAGTGACTAATGAATTTGAACAGCCAACCTTGCAACTAGCAGTCCAGAGCTTATCCTACAGTGCCACACCAGAACACCACTTCTCCATTTATTGTGATACTATTTACTAGTCCAGTTATGAGAATTTTTGTTTTCTTTATGTTGAGGTGCAATCCACATCAAAGGCTACAATTTTTTAATCTTCATCAGTACGTATTTTAAGTCTTCTTCACTGTCATCATCTGCATATTGCAGGTCTTTCTCAAATCCTGATGCCATGTTCTTCTTCATATAATCCAGCTTCTTGAATCATTTACTCAGCATATAGATTGAATAAGTATGACAAAAGGATGCAACCCTGCTGTACACGTTTCCTGATCTCCGACCATTCAGTATTCCTTTGTTCTGTTTTGAAAACTGCCTCTTGGTCTGTTTCCTCATCAGCACAGTTAAGTATTCTAGGATATCTACTCATTGGTTCCATAGTTCATCATGATCTACACAGTCGAAAGTCTTCACCTGGTCAATAAATCACACGTAAATATCTTTCTGGTATTCTCTGCTTTCAGCCAAGATCCAGCTGATGTCAGCAATGATTTGTCTAGTTCCATGTCCCCTTCTGAGTCTAGCTGCCGCCATTTCAGCAAAATTGTTCTTGCATGTGATATTTATGATATTTTTCTATGATTTCCACATTCTGTTGCATCAACTTTTTTGGAACGGGCACAAGTATGGATCTCTTCCAAACTGTTGACCAGTTTGGCACAGTTTGGGTACAGTTGAGTGAGCATCTAGCAAGGCATCAATCTGTAAAGCATTTCAATTTGTCCACATACATACATATATTGAACAATGTAGGAAATATCAAAAGAAGATGGATGGAGTACACAGTCTTGTATTTTGGTCTTGCAAAATTTTATCATGCTATCTATAGCATGATTTGTATCATCAAAGGCCATATTTTCCAATCCCTGAGTCTTCATCTTTGTTTCTAACCTTTACATTCCAATCCCCAGTTATTATCAATGCGTTTTGATTGCATGTTTGATCAATTTCAGACTGAAGATTGGTAGAATTTTTCTATTTCCTCATCACTGGTTTTAGTGGTTGGTGCATAAATTGAATAACAATGGTATTACCTGGTCTTCCTTGTAGGTGTGTGGATGTTATCCTATCACAGTGTTGTACTTCAAGATAGATCTTGAAATATTCCTTTTGATGATAAATGTAATGTCATATCTCTTCAATTTGTCAATCCTGGAATAGTAAACCATGTGAGTGTCTGATTCAAAATGACCAATACCTGTCCATTTCAGTTCACTAATGCCTAGGATATCAATGTTTATTAATTCAATTTCACTTTTGACAGATTGCAATATTCCTAGATTCATACTTCGTACATTCCAAGTTCTAATTATTAATGGATGTTCACAGCTGTTTCTCCTCATTTTGAGTTGTTCCCCATTAGCAAATGAAGGTCCCAAAAGCTTTACTCCATTCATGTCATCACGGTCATCTCTACTTTGAGGAGGCAGCTCTTTCCCAGTTGTATTTTGAGTGCCTTACAACCTGGCAGGCTCATTTTCTGGCCCCATATCTGACAAAATTCTGGTGTTCTTCATCGTGTTTCAGTATTCAATATTATGGTCGTAGCTGACAGTGTTCTACTGCTACTAATAAGTTTTTCAGTGACTAAATGTTCAGAAGTAGTCTGTCTCACTTTTTCCTAGTCTGTCTTAGTCGGAAAGGTCTTAGTCTGAAAAGTCATCTGAAACCTGGGTGACCCTGCTGGTAGTTCAAATACCAGTGATGTAGCTTCCAGAATTACAGCAACATGTAAGCCACAACAGTACAATAAACTGACAGATGGCAGAAACTCTATACAGGGTCATTATGAGTAGGAACCAACTCAACAACAGTTAACAACAGCAGAAAATTATCTCTGGTCAGAGCTCTTATTAATACCCAATTACAGAAATGCTTAGAATCAAGGTTTTGTCTGCATGGGCTACAAGCACATGCTGCTGATGTTTTTATAATTGTTGATTTTGTCGGTTTTGCTGGTGTTATAGCTATAGTGTCGTGTTAAGTAATATTTATGAATATATAGTAATAACTTTTTGAGAATTAAAGTAATAATTAAGGGAGAATAACTTTTAAATTAATAGAAAGCTTCTGCTAAGTTACAAATAATGTTGTGACTAAAAATATTGCAATTCAATGTAGAAAGACTTTGCAATACAACTTTGTTAATAATACTTACATAATCTAAGAAATATTATGTTTAAGCAATTTACATCTGTGTTTATCACATAGTATACTATGAGTAAAATTGATGATGAACATTACTAAGGATCCTGTGTGGCCTGGTACAAGAGAAGATCCATGGGGTGGAGGAGCTGGGCCACTAAGTGCCAGCAACCTCAGTGACTAAGCCACTGCTTTTAACTTAAACTATTCAATGTGGTGTTTGCTTAAAGATTTTGGTACATAATATTTATTAGATTAGCAAACTATTCCCAGTTTTCTAAAGTTGGGTGTTGTTTTTTTTTCCCATCTTGTTCTCTGCTTTAAAAAAAAAACATTTATAAAGATGATTCTATCTATGACTTATCTCCTTGAATCGTTAATATGACAAACTATATTGATTAATTGTCAAATGTTAAACCAAATTTACCTTTCTAACACAAATTTGATTATTCATGATTGTTGTTGTTAAGTGCCACTGAGTCAAATCCAACTCATAGAGACCCTGTATAGCATTTCTGAGGTTGTAAATCTTTGTAGGAGCAGAAATCCTCATCTTTCTCTTAAAGAACAACTGGTTGGCTCTAGCAGAGGACATTATGTTTAGCAATTCAGTGCTTAACCTACATAGCCACTGTTGTTGCTGTTAAGTGCCAAAGAATCGGTTCTCACACATAGCAACCCTTTATAGGGTTTCTGAGGAGCAGCTGGTTGGCTTGAACCGAGGACCTTAAGGCTAGCATTCCAGTGTGTTTCCCACAGAGCCATTCCAGGACTCCACTGCACTCCCAATTACTCATGATAGGCTAAGACTTTTTATATATTGCTAAACTAATTTGCTAATATTTTGTTTGTTATTTATGATTATGGATAAGACTTGTCTAGTTCCTTCTTGCCCCCCTCTAATCCTAGGGTGCAGACTAGATTGTCCTCCAGTCTCATCAGATCTCAGACTCTAAATGTTGTTCCCCTAAAGAACCGTCAGCCTCTCGGCCAATTTTTTCAAAAGAAAAATTATCCCCTGGGCGAAAGTGCAAATGCTGAGTTTACCACATTAAACATCTCTCTTCTCTACATTCTTGCTGGTTCTTTGATTATTTTAGAAAAATCTACATTTTATACTCCATATCTTCTTCATGCTTCCTTGAATATTTAAAGCCTTGGAAACCCTATACAGGGATGCTGTGAGTCAGAACAGACTCAACAACACTTAGCAGCAGCAACAAAAACAGATAAAGAATTACTATATAATTAGTGCTTCATTTAAGAAATAAAATGTTAAAATGTCGTCAAAGCCAAAGTATTTTTCTTGATCTCACTTCCAGATGGAATCACAACCAAAGATTTAATGTTCATCTGCTTATATATATGAGGGGACTTCAAAAAGTTTGTGGGAAATCCCTTTCTCTTTTAATTCCACTTTTCCACAAATTTTTGAAGCCCCCTCATACCTTTCTGTTTCTACTGTAAACATATATGTATATACCTGTATGTCACATTAAACAATATGTAGAATTGTCCTCACAGGTTTTCAAATTCATATAAATGGTATTTTTATTATTTGCATAGCCCTGCATTTCTTATTTTTAATACCTTCCATATTTATACAATAATCTCTAATTCATTTAAGCAAAACCTTGCTGACTTTCAAAATTTATGCTAGTTAACAAGAAATTACTGAGTTACTGCAATAAGATCATTTTCTCATCATGGTGATAATTCATGAATAATAATTTTTCATGATAATCATGATAACTCTTTTTTATCAATTATCATCAATAACTAGGTTTATTAAATGAAAAACTGCAACACTTCTAAACCAATTTCAACAAAAAGCTAAAAAGAAAGTATCTGATCTCAGGAAAAGAAATAACTAAGTTTCTCTTTCTTCGTACATTATTTGTTTTCTTTTTTATCTTAGGAATATTAAAATAAGATAGCTAACCCTCATTTCTTCTGAAAGTATACAGAACATTATAAAATATATTTTGTATACTAATCTCATTTCTGGCTTCATTGTCTCACTTTTTCTTTTGGCCTGTTTTCCTCAAACATTGTTTTACTTTTTTATTTTTTAATCTCATATGCATTTATAAGCATAGTGGTTATGAATTGGGCTGCTAATCTCATGGTCAGCAGTTCAAAACTACCAACTGCTCCATGGGAGAAAGATGAGGCTTTCTGCTCCCATAAAGATTTACAGCCTCAGAAACCCTATACAGGGTTGTGAGTCGGAACTGATTCCACGGCACATAACAACAACAACAACAACATGATAACACTTTCAGAGCAAAGTGAAATAGAAACACAAATAAATATATCAACAATCCCAATAGCTAGAAAAATTGAAATTTTTGAAGCTAGAGAAGACTTCTAAGTTTACAGTGTTGATTATCTAAAAGTCACTTTCTATGAGATGTGCTACCTAACCGAAAGTGGAAGCACAAGTAATAGTGTGATATAAATCAAGAACAACTATATTAAACAATTATTATTATCCCATAAATTTAAGTTCAGTTATTCATTATAATAATGACATCACCAAGATGTACTCAATTTTATTATGTTTGATTTGCTGAAAAAATTAACAATTCCCTATTCTCTACCTACTTTTTTTTTTTTAAACAAAACGTTCTTCCCAGAGAGTCAATTTGAAGTTGACTTAAGGTTGTCTTGAAATCAGCTCTGATATTTTAAAGACTCCATATTATTTGTAGATATACTGAATTATGAGCTGAATCTCTGTATCAGAAATTCTTTGATTTGAACTGATGAGAATCAGAGCTCAAGTAAAATGTGATATATTTGCATTTTAAGGGAGGAAGGTAGAAGGTGTAGAACACATTTGTTTACTTAATTGAAAAGTCCACAAGTGGAACCATCCTTAAGTACAGCTTGATCCAACAGTTCCTAAACTATTTGTCACTGCTTTATATTCCATGAGGTCAGTTTGAGTCTCAAACTCTACCAGGTATTCCTCTATCTGTTTCATACCTCCGCACCAGAACTGTATTTCATTGTTGCTGTTGTTAAGTGTTTGTGACTCACTTCTGACTCATAGTGACCCTTAATAGGGATTCCTAGGAGCAGCTGGTGGGTTTGAACTGCCAACCTTGAGGTTAACATTCCAATGCTTATCCTGCAGTGCCATGCCAAGATATGTTAAAGAAAATAGTCATAACTTTAATGTCTGTATTGTCTCACATATACTTTAGAGTAGAATTAAGGACTTTAATGTAATAAAACCCACAATAAAATATCTGATACAGCTGATTAAGCATTAAACTTTAAAATCAATCAGAATTCCAAGTGAATGAGAATGAACATTGAAATCCTGTGATATTATCACTTTTCTAACTTTGGATATAGGATCCTAGAGGAAACTAAATATGTAAAAATTGGTCTTGGAAAAGTAGACCAGCAACCTGAAAATTAGTATTCTTAGGAATGGAAATCAAAATTTCCATTTTTGTATGTAATGCTTAAATTGTAATGAAAGTCAAAAGGAAAACAGAATTTGTCTTGCAAAAAATTCATTATATGTATACAGCTTTTCACACATCAAATGAAGAAATCAAAATAAGCTATTTAGGTTTTGAAAAGTAGAAATCATTTTATTTATGGGTGGCAACAATGATAATTCCCCATTGGTCTATCAGTTTGTTGTGTTGACTTGTGTGTTGCTATGATGCTAGAAGCTGTGCTACCAGTATTTTAAATACCAGCAGAGTCACCCATGGTAGATAGTTTTCAGTGGAGCTTCCAGACTAAGACAAACTAGGAAGTAGGAGAGGCTAACTACTCGTGAATGTCTAATTACTGAAAACCTAACGAATAGTGGCAGAAATCATCAGAAATAGTGTTGGATTATGAAAACACTGTAAATAGCAGAAGAACATTGTCAGATACAGTGCCAGAAGATGAGTCCTTCAGGTTGAAAGAGAGGCATCCTCAAAGTAGAATTGATCATGATGGTGGGAATGGAGTAAAGATCTCAGGATCTTCATTTATTGATATGGCATAACTCAAAAGGAGTTATGTTTGTTTTTAACTACTTCCAATTTTCCCACTTTCATACTTAGTACTAAGTAGGAAAATTGGAAGTAGTTAAAAACAAAATGGAATGCACAAAGTTTGCTATCCTAGGCATTAGTGAGCCTAAATGGACTGGTACAGACCATTTTGAATCTAAACATTATATGTTTTACTGTGGCAGGAATGACAAATTCTAAAGGAATGGGATAGTATTCATCTTCAAAAAGAACATTTCAAGATCTATCATGAAATGCAACACTGTCTGTGATAGGTTAACATCCATATGCTTACAAAGAAGACGAGAGTCCTGGTGTGGTGCTGTAAGATTAACACTGAACTGCAAACTACAAGATTGGCGTTGCAAACACAACAGCAGGTCCTTCAGAACTCCATGCAAGGTCACTTTGAGTTGTAACCAACTCAGCGCTTAATGACAACCAACTTCTTCAGTCTGAAATTGATCATACATGCTATCAAGATGTAATGATAATTACTGGTAATTAGTAGGTAAAGGTTGGAAACAAAGAGAAAGAGTCAAAAGTTAGATAATATGCCCTTGATGGTAGAAATAGTGCTGGGAATCACAGGATACACTTTTGCAAGACCAAAGACTTATTCATTGCAAATAATATTTTTAGATGACATATATGATAATTGACTACACAAAGGCTTTCAATTGTATGGATCATGACAACTATGGACAACATTGCAAAGTATGAGTATTCCATAACACTTAATTGTGCTCATGAGGAGTCTTTACATGGACCAAGTGGCAGTTGTTGAAATAGAACATGGAAACACTAAATGGTTTAACATTAAGAAAGGTATGCGACAAGGTTGTATTCTTCCACCATACTTATTCAACCTGTATGCTGAGAAAATAATCTGAGAAGCAGAGTTATATGAAGAAAAACATGGCATCAGGATTGGAGGAAGACTCATTAACAACCTGCACTATGCAGATGATACAACCTTGCTTGCTGAAAGTGAAGAGGACTTCAACTATTTACTGATGAAGATCAAAGAGAACAGCCTTACAGTATGGATTGCATCTCAATGTCAAGAAAACAAAAATTCTCACCACTGGACAAATAAACAACATTCTTATTAACGGAGAAAAGATGGAAGTTGTCAAGGACTTCATTCTTCTTGGATCAACTATCAACACTCATGGAAGCACCAGTCAAGAAATCAAATGACGTATTGCATTAGGCAAATCTGCTGCACAAGAACTTTTTAAAGTGTTGAAGAGCAAAGATGTCAGCTTGAGGACTAAGGTGCACCTGACTCAAGCCATGGTATTGTCAATAACCTCATATGCATGCAAAAGCTGGACAGTAAATAAGGAAGACCATAGAAGAATTGATGCTTTTGAATTATGCTGTTAGAGGAGAATATTGAAAGTGCCATGGCTGTCATAAGAACAAACAGATCTGTGTTGGAAGAAGTGCAGCCAGAGTGATCCTTGGAGGCCAGGATGGCCAAACTTCATCTCGCATACTTTGGACATATTGTCAGGAGGTACCAGTCACTAGAGAAGGATATCGTGTTTGGTGAGGCAGAGGGCCAGAGAAAAAGAGGAAGACCCCCCAGCTAGATGAACTAACAAAGTGGCAACATCAATGGGCTCAAGAGTGGCAACAATAGTGAGGTTGGCTCAGTATTGGGCAGTGTTTTGTTCTGCTGTGCATAAGTCACTATGAGTTGGTACTGACTCAATGGTGCATATAACAACAATAGCAACATATGATGATTATACACATGGAACTCCCAAGATGGAATATACAAATATCAAATTGACTACAAATTGGGAAGAGTGGAGAAGCTCAATATCATCAAGCAAAACAAGGCCTGGGGTAGACTGGAACATAACAACAATTGCTCATATGCAAGTTCAGACAGAAGCTGGAGAAAATTTATACAAGTCCACAGGAGCCAAAAATGGCCTTAAACATAAACCACCTAGAGAAGTAGCAACATCAGAGATAGAGGCAGAGATAAGGAAATGGATAGACAGAGCATCTGAGGACTGTAGACTCA
>NW_006408561.1:21661785-21664851 GCF_000296735.1 Chrysochloris asiatica | reverse complement strand
TATATATATAGTATATATATAGTATATATAGTATATATATAGTATATATATAGTGTATATATATATAGTATATATATACATATATATACAACCTAAATTTAGAGATGATCTCAAGAATAGGTTTTATGAATTACACACTATAGACCAAAGAACAGAAGAGTAGTGGGATGGGATGACATCAAAAACATCATACAAGAAGAAAGAAAAGGTCATTAAAAAGACAGGCGAGTAAGAAAATACCAAAATGAATGTCAGAAGAGACTTTGAAACTTGCTCTCCAATGTAGAGATGGTAAAGCACATGGAAGAAATGAGGAAGTTAAAGTGCTGAACAGAAAATTCTAAAAGGCAGCTCAAGAAGAAAAAGTTAAGTATTATAATGAAATGTGCAAAGACTTGGAGTTGGGAAAACCAAAAGGGAAGAACACACTCAGCATTTCTCAATCTAAAAGAACTGAAGCAGAAATTCAATCATCAACATGCAATATTAAAAGAATCTATAGACAAAATCAGCAACTCACAGGCCACCACAGTACTATAAACAGACAGACGAGTGGTAATACAGAAGCAGCTGCAAGCATACATTGACAGAGAACTTCCAGAGGTTCAAGCTGGATTCAGAAGAGGATGTGTGGAATGACAGATATTATTGCTGATGTCCAATGGATCTTGGCTGAAAACAGTGAATACCAGAAAGATGTTTACCTGTGCTTTACTGACTACACAAAGGCTTTCAGTTGTGTGGATCATGACCAGCTATGGACATCAGTGCAAAGTATGAGTATTCCAGAACATTTAATTGAGCTCATGAGGAATCTGTACATGGACCAAGAGGCAGTTGTTCAAACAGAATATGGAAACAATGAATGGTTTAAAATTAAGAAAGGTGTGCGACAGGGTTGTATTCCTTCACCATACTTATTCAACCTACATACTGAGCAAATAATCTGAGAAACTGGATTATATGAAGAAAAACATGGTATCAGGATTGGAGGAAGACTCATTAACAACCTATAATATGCAAATGATACAACCTTGTTTGCTGAAAGTGAAGAGGACTTAAAATACTTACTAATGAAGATCAAAGACCACAGCCTTTGGTATGACTTGCATCTCAGTGTAAGAAAACAAATATCTTCACCACTGGACCAATAAACAACATTCTTAACAACTGAGAAAAGATTGAAGTTGTCAAGGACTTCATTCTTCTTGGATCAACTATCAACACTCATGGAAAGAGCAGTCAAAGAATCAAATGACGTATTGCATTAGGCAAATCTGCTGCACAAGGACTTTTTAAAGTGTTGAAGAGCAAAGATGTCAGCTTGAGGACTAAGGTGCACCTGACCCAACCATGGTATTTTCAATAACCTCATACATATGCATGCAAAAGCTGGACAGTGAATAAGGAAGACCATAGAAGAATTGATGCTTTTGAGTTATGGTGTTGGAGGAGAATATTGAAAGTGCTATGGGCTGCCAAAAGAACCAATAGATCCGTTTTGGCAGAAGTACAGTCAGAGTGCTTCTTGGAGGCCAAGATGGCCAAACTTCATCTCTCATACTTCGGACATATTGACAGGAGGGAGCAGTCGCTGGAGAAGATATCATGTTTGGTAAGGCAGAGGGTCAGAGAAAAAGAGGAAGATCCCCAGCAAGACGGATTGGCAAAGTGGCAACATCAATGGGCTCAAGCATGGCAACAATTGTGAGACTGGCCCAGGACCAGGGAGTGTTTTGTTCTGTTTTATATACAGTTGCTATGAGTCAGTACCAACCCTATGGCACCTAACAACAACAATATGGACAAAACCCTGAATGTTGCAGAAAACTTCAAAACAAGATGGAAAGTATACAGAGTCACTGTACCAAAAAGAAATGGTCAATGTTCAACCATTTCAAGAGGTAGCATATGATCAAGAACAGATGGTACTGAAGGAAGAAGTAGAAGCTGCACTGAACATATTGGCAAAAAACAAGGTATTCAATTGATGGAATATAAATTGGTATCTTTTAACAAACTGAGACAGCACTGGAGACACTCACTCATCTATGCCAAGAAATTTGGAAGACAGCTAGCTGGCCAACTGAATGGCAAAGATCCCTATTTGTGCCCAATCCAAAGAGAAGTGACCCAGTGGAATGAGGAAATCATCAAACATGATCAGTAATATTACATGCAAATAAATTTTGCTGAAGATCATTTAAAAACAGCTGTACTCCAAAAAGGAACTGCCAGAAACTCAGACCAGTTTCAGGAGAGGTCGTAGAACTAGGGATACTAGTGCTGATATCGGATGGACCTTGGCTGAGAGTCGAGAATACCAGAAAGATGTCTACTTGTTCTTTGTCGACTATGCAAAGGCTTTCAACTGTGAGGGTCATGGCAAGCTGTGGGTAACATTGTGAAGAATGGATATTTCATATAGTTGAATGTGCTCATCAGGAACCTATACATAAAACAAGAGGCAGTTGTTCAAACACAAAGGTGTTCACTTGGGCTGCAAATAATCCAAGAAGCTGGATTATATGAAGAAAAATGTGGCATCAGAATTGGAGGAATATGCATTAGCAAGCTGAGATATGCAAATTATACAACCTTGCCTGCTGAAAGTGAAGAGACCTTAAAATACTTACTGATTAAGATCAAAGACTACAGACTTCAGTGTGGATTACACCTGAATAAAAAGAAAGCAAAAATCCTTACAACTGGGCTAATAAATAACATCGTAATAAATGGAGAAAAGATTGAAATTGGCAAAGACTTCATTTTGCTTAGATCAACTATGAATACTCATGGAAGCAGCATTCAAGATATCAAATAATGTATTGCATTAGGCAAATATGTTACACAAAACCTCTTTAAGGTGTTCAAGAGCAACAATAATCAGTTTGAGGGCTAAGGTGTTCCTGACCCTAGTTATGGTATTTTCACTCGCCTCTTATGCATGTACAGTTCGACAATGAATAAGGAAGATCATAGAAGAATTGATGCATTTGAGTTAAAATGTTGGAGAAGAATATTGAAATTACCATGGACTGACAGAAGAACAAACAAATCTCTGTT
>NW_006408561.1:21659348-21661181 GCF_000296735.1 Chrysochloris asiatica | reverse complement strand
TTGTTAGTCATGATAAACACCTATGTTACTAGTTTACATATGTACTGTGTATTTTCTGTCTAAAATGTTTATCATATAGCAGTGTATGCTTTAACTCATGGGCAGCATCCAATCTCATGCATGACAAGTCTCTTGAGTTAAGTAATGGCATCATCTCTCCGTTTAATTGTCTTTCAAAAATATTACTGTGAAATGCATCATGACCTCAAAATGTAACAAAGCCAACATTAGTAATCACAGCCGCAAAAGGCAAAGGAGAAGTAATAATTTGGAAATGAAAAGGTTACTAAACAAAACACAGGTGAAATATCAGTAAGCATTATTGTTTGTGATTTAGTCATTCACATTTGACAATCACGACCATCGTCAAAAGGAAAGAAAAATATTCCCCAAGCTGTTAAAGTATTGGCTCCAGGGAAAGTGACAAGGCTAATGAAAATTTGAGGGGCTGATATCACATACGAAGATATTGATAAGGACATGAGTTGAGGACCAAACACAAAAGTGAGACCAATCATTGCTAAGGTACGTAACTTGTTGGAGATGTTCAGTGATGTCGCCAGGGCTGGTGTCACCCAGTGCAGTAGATCATGATGTCATACCCCAATCCTAAATAATACGTGATAAACAGAGTTATATGTTGCTTAAATGTAGTATTTCTAGACTGTATGAATAATAACAACAAAATCGCTTTGTAAAATCTTTCTACATTGAAGTATAAAATTACTAGTTACAAATTTATTAGAAACTGAGCAGAAAACTTTTTAAAATTTTCTTCTTCTTTTCATTTAATTGTTACTTCATCCTCAAAAACAAGTAGCTAAAACACCAGAAAAGTTAACAAAATCAATAACTATAGATATATCGGCGGCAACAAAAAGAGCAAGCAGCATGTGCTTGTAACCCAGGCAGACAAAACCATGTGATTCAAACAATTGTTCCAATTGTGTAATAATGACAGCACTGACCAGACGACATCAGAAGGTTCAAAAAGCTAATTCGTTTTAGCCTTGTAAGTGTATTGATTATGTAAACTAGCTTATGAAAAATGTTTTTGTTTTTATAAATAACTGCAGAGATATCTTACTACAAAATAATAAATTTCTTCTGAAACACTACACAAAAATTTTATATACACTGTCATTTTGGTTTCACCCCTCTGACAATGTTACCTTGTATGGTCAATACATGATCCCTCTACTGATGCCACTGGAGAAGCTTAAAGAAAAAGTGGGACCACACTAAGATATAGTGTCCACAGAACACCCTGTGTCATAGAACATATTGTGGACATTAAGCAACACATGCATTGACATTATAAAGAGTATAAGATAAAACTCAGATAAAATAACTGTGAAAGAAGTAATGACATATTGTTGCCATTATGAATGTACTATAAGAGCTGAACTCTGAAAATCATCAATAATTTAAAAAGTCAGATAAAACTTACATGGTCTCACCTCACACTGAACAATTGGAACCTTTAGAAAAGAGCTATTTCTCTAACCCAAATTGTCAGGGAATTTTGTTTTGGACAGAGGGCATGGAAATGGCACAGATACCAGAAGATAAAGAAGGAAATGAAACTTATATAAAGGTAATGATAGAACTTTAACACATTTGCATGTTATCCAAGAGTATCAAAATCTCTAATTTTTTAGAATACCCGGCCAAGCAGGCTCAGGGGCTGGTCCCAGAACTCTGAACCACATATAAAGGAATATTTAGAAGGTTGGAAGGCTTACAGCTGGGGGAATTTGTGGCAGAAGCAAGAAATCCATTGCTTTCTAGTCTGGGATGCTCAGCTGCTCGAGGAGCCACCATCTTGGGTGA
>NW_006408561.1:21655827-21657613 GCF_000296735.1 Chrysochloris asiatica | reverse complement strand
GGGAGGGCAATACAAGAAGGGAAGAGGAGGTGGAAGAACAAGATAGATAGGGGAACACTGAGACAGGTTTGCATGGGCTAGTGGGACAGAGGTAAATAGTGATACATACTCAACCTTGGAACAACAGGGCTCTGGGATACAGGGGTCTAGGTATAGCTCGAGGGTAAATAATACTAAAATCCTTGACTGCCTTATGAATATTAGTTTCCCTTGTCTACTATTGTAAAACAGACACGAGTGGGATAGAAAGGAATGTTGGGAAACATGACTAGAGAAAATTTGTAAGCCCGTCTTCAGCCTATAACTGATTGGAATACCTAAAAGGGGTTCTACAACTTGCCCAGTGACATAGGCCTCATGCAAAGCCTCTACAGAGTATAGGACCTTAGGTGGAATCCTGAGTCCCATCCACAACCTTGTGAAGTGAGACATTCCCACTAGAAAGGATAAGCAAAACTGCTGTTCATTTGGGCATTCAATTCACTGAGTTACCAAGTATAGATTATTTTATCTCACTCACCCATCATAAAATGTATAGCTCTAATTTATGGTGAAGAATAAATACTATATACTCTTTTGTTTTCTAAGTTTAGTCAAGAGAAAATAAGTATGTTTCAGAAGCTCTGAGCATTTCACCAGTTCAGATTTTTTTTTAAGTTCTTTATTAAAAATTCAGGATTTGGAGAAGTTTGTTTTTAGATTCAATTAAAGTGTTGTTTGAGCGCCTGCTAGGTGCTTGGAAAATGAGCATGACTTAAAGATCATATCTTCAAAGGATTACAACTTCTTGGGGAGATAAAACACACACCATGAAATATTAAAAGATTTACACTGGAGTGGATGGTATAGATGTGATTTAAGAGCTTGGAGGGGAAATTCTGAAGTATTCAGAAAACCTTTCATGGGGAAATATGGGACTTAAATTATGCACAGCTAGAAGGAGAGTAATTGATTGAATAAAGGGGAAATGAAAAAATAGGTGGATGTTTCTGCAAGAAAACACACAAAAAGACTGCCAAGCAGGAATGAGTATAGGTTGCTGCAACTTCATGAAATCAGTAGAGCTGATGCTAAACGTTTGTACTAGAGAAAATGAAGGAATTGGGATGAATTGTAAATTAGGTACACAGTTGAGAACCTTCAAAGACAGGGAAGATGTCACTAAAGATCCTGAGTAAGGATGTGACAATGACAAAAGTGATCTTCTAGACAGTGATTCTGGGCATGGAGGCAGAGACAATGACACAGGGAGATGGAGCAGCTTGTGACTTTGGACCCGGAGAGGGAGAAGTGTGGTATGTGGACGACTGGGGGGCAGGCTTGCAGGGTATATCCTTTGGTTGATGGATGATGCATGGAAGGGATTGTAACCATGGCAAGGAAACAATATACGACGGGATCAATGTGAAGCTGATGTCCTCCCATGTAAACTATCACATAATTCACAATAAAGCATTTTAAAAAATGATCTTATAGAAACATTAAATAGGTTGAGGCACAGAAAAATCATTGGTGTGAAAGATACTAGTGGCACCGAGATTAGGCGGAATTTTTGTTCTGTGATTCACTGCCACCAGTATCAAAAGAAGACAGAAAATTCAACAATGGATTCAAAATTTTAAACCAGAATAGTTGGGTCATTTGAGTAAATGACTATCTCTGTAAAATATAGATGAGGATTGGGGAAATTGGAAGTTGAGAAGATTTTAAAATCACTTTCAAAGAACATGTTTGCTGTACATATTTTACTTTGGGAAAGATGAACAAATAGAAATGTTGAAGTAGA
>NW_006408561.1:21641478-21653107 GCF_000296735.1 Chrysochloris asiatica | reverse complement strand
ATCTCCAGCATCATCTCTATCACCAATTCATGATATTTTCCAACTAGTGATCCTTCCTGTTTGTTTCCAACCTTTGCATTCCAAGCACCATTATTTATCAATACATCTTGATTGCATGTTTGATCAATTTCAGACTGAAGAAGTTGGTGGTGGTGGTGGTGGTGGTTGTGTGCTGTGGAGTTGGTTCCAACTCATAACAACCCTGTACAGGGTTTCTGATTCTGTAAATCTTTATGGGAGCATGAAACCTCATCTTTCTCCCACGGAAAAACTGGAGACCTTGAGGTTAGCAGCCCAACTCGTAGCCTCTACGCTACCATAGCTCCTGAAGAAGTTGGTAAAATTCTTCAATTTCATCATAATTGATGTTAGCGGTTAGTGCATACATTTGAATATGGTGTGTAAATTTGAATAATAATGGTATTAACTGTATGGATATAATTCTATCATAGATAACATTATTCTTCAAGATAGATCTTGAAATGTTCTTTTTGAAGATAAATGTGACGCCATATGTCTTCAATTTGTCATTCTCACCATAGTAAACCATAGGATTGTCAAAGTCAAAATGGTCAACATCAGTCTATTTCAGCTCCCTAATGCCTAGGATATCCATATTTATGAATTTCATTCATTTTTTACAAGGTCTAATTTTCTTGGATTCATACTTCGTACATTCCATGCTCCTATTCTTAATGGGTAGTCCTGGTGTGGTGCTGTAGAATAAGCTTTCAAACTCAAGGTTAGTTTGAACCACAAGATAGGTAGTTCAAACTCACCAGCCACTCCTGGGAAACCCTTTACGTGGTCAATATGAATCAAAACCAACTCGATGGCATTTAACAGCAACAACAATTATTAATGGACATTTACAGTTATTTCTTCTCATTTTGTCACTGAACTAGAGTTGATTTTTAAAAGAGTGGGCAACAATGCAAAAAGGTCAAAGAGCATTCATAATTTGAGGACTTGAAAATTAGTAAATTCTAGCCTTTTGTGGCACAAGACTATTCCTGATAAAGGAAAAATTGCTTAACCTTTTTTTTTTTTTTTTTGAGAATTAGACACCTTTCACCTGGGCAAAAAAGAACTAAATGATTATTTTTCAGAAGGAAGAAATGTGATTTCATAATCTATCATTGTTATTATTTTTTAAAGCATCTGCTTCCTTAATGGTGAAAATTTAAACTGTGTCATACTGATTTTTTAAGAATAAATTCAGTCATGTAGATTTCATCATCAGCTGCAATAAATTGTAAAGGAATGCATTAAAGGTTTTATTTCTCCCAGATTTTCTTCGTACATGACAGGAGAAAAGAAGACATTTTAAAATCAATTTCATTTTCCTACCAAAGGACAATATAATCATGTTAATTTTCATATCTGTCAGAGGCACAACATTTTCGGACGTAGGTAGAAGTTTATGAGCACAAAATTGAGAACAATTAGCACTCAAATTAATGTTACATGAGATTCAACATCTGGCAAGTGTATTGTCATTTTGGGTCATAGACCACCTGCTAGGCTAGATGTTCATACAATTGCAATTTACTCTGCATATAAATGGAAAAAGAATTATACTTCAAATTCTTTTTCTAAATTTAACATACAGGGCTCTCACATTTCAAAACTTTGACTGAAAATTAATAATGGATCTAACATCCACAGAAAGAGACATACAGGATCAAAAGTTACAGAACACACTTTGTATTATAAACATACTTTATAAAAATTAGCTATAATGCTATTATTAATTTTTGTAATCCATCTAATCATTACCAGTATTAATATCAGTCTCCTATTTATTCACCATATAGCTAAGGGCAAGAAGAGGTCAAACTTTCAAAGTTTTTTGGTTCTTTATATATGGCTGCTTTTGGCAACATTGTATGCAATGTCTTCCACAACTCACTACAAACACCATTTTATACACAGCACACCCTAATACTAACTTCTGGACTCTAGGATCCCTGTTGTTGTTGTTAAGTGCCGTTGAGTTAGTTCTGACCCATAGCAATCCTGTATAGGGCTTCCAAGGAGCGGCTGCTGAGCTTGAACTGCCGATCTTGTGGTTTAAATGACTTTGCAGTCCAGCACACTAACCCACAGCGCCACACCAGGACTCCCTAGGATCCCTAGGATCATTATTATGTAGGTCTTAAAATCTTGGAGGTTCACCACAGGAATCGTCTCTGCACTCTAGAAGCAGCTGCTGATAGAATTCTTCAGGAGACCTGTGATCCATTGTCTTCTGTGCCCAAGTTAGGCCTTTGTCAAAGGAATGCTTAGAGCAACTATAAAGCCTGCCTTACATTCATTCTAGGGTCTTGCCAAGCAAGGAACCCAGCAACCTCCAGGTAGAAGAGCCCCAAACATCACCATTAACATGTGCCAAGGGGCCTGGAGCTTTCTCAGTTAGCAAGCAAATCCAATGAAAGAGCAAACAGTAAGCAGGGAATATAGCACACCTTGTCCTGCCCACTATCCCTAGAGCACACCAATTCCTGCAGATGCCACAACTGAGAAATATGAAAATCTTATATCATGCTCAAGGACATCCACAATCCAGAGAAATCTGATGACTATACATAGGAGGAGTTACCTAGTGTACCTTGTGTTTATACTCAGTTTCTTTTTCACATACTCCTGGTATTGGAAACTTCAGTAAGACTGGTGAGCCCTTCCCTTATTTTAAGGAGCAAGACAGTATTAGGTTTAAGAAAAAAGGATGTGTCTGTGATTATCTGTTACAGATTTCAAAAGCAAAGACCCATCCTGCACTTTTGAAATTGAAATGAATAGCATTTTCAACTGGAGTTTAGAAGTGACAGATGAGGGAAACCCTCAATGGGGTGGATTGACATACTGACCACAGCAATGGACTCAGACATATCATCATGAATATAGTGCAGGACTTGGCAACGTATTGCTCTATTATAGTGAGGTTACCATGAGACAGAGCCTGCTCATTGGCTACTAACAAAAGCAACCTAGAAATGACCTATCTTCTAAGAAAGAACATTAAGGCAATCTGTAATGCAAAGCACCAACTAAATAAGCACTGTACTGTATCCTGAAGGAGCTCTGGTAGCGTAGTGGTTCGAGAGAGAAAGATGAGGCTTTCTGCTCCCGTAAAGATTTACAGCCTCAGAAACCCTGTACAGGCTCGCTATGAGTTGGAACCGACTCCGTGGCACAAAACATCAACTGTATCCTGATGTTGCACTGCAGAATAAGCATTGGATTTCTAACTACAAAGTTAGTGGTTCAAACTCACCAGCCACCCCTCGGAAACCCTAATTAAGGTCACTGTGAGTCGGAACCCACTCTACAACAACTGTAACCTGCATATTGTTGTTATGAAGTGCCGTTGAGTCAATTTCGACCCATAGCGACCCTGTATAGGGTTTCCAAGGAGGAGTTGGTGAGCTTGAACCACCAACCTTGCAGTACAAATGACTTTGTAGCCTGACGCATTAGCCCACAATGCCAAACCAGGACTCCAACCTGCATGTAAAAGTGCTTAAAAGTTACTCTGCTAGTTCCAAGAACACTGAGCCTTTGATGTGCTTTTCTAGATAGGGCATATACGTGTTCTATCTGGAATTCTATCTGGAAAAGCCATCTATTTACTTACATTTCCATGTATCTATACACGCTTTCCATTGATTTTTACAGAAGTCCTACATTGACACAGAGCAGTTTTTATTGGGCAAGTTTGTAACATCTTGAAAGTCCAGTTTTATCATCAGTAAGGTGGCCACTTAACCACAAGAAGGTTGGCATAAGAATGCACTACAAGGTTATTGAATGAAAAATAACTTGACAATGTTTATGGCGCAGAAGTCATACCAGATAATTCAAGCTGCTACTCTCACAGTCAGTAGTTCAAAACTACCAGTGGTTCTGCAGGAGAAAGATGAGGCTTTCTGCTCTGGTAAAGATTTACAGCCTTGGAAATCCTATACAGCATCACGATGAGTAGGATGCTCCAACTCCACAGCACATAACCACCACCACCATCATTATTAAGAGATTGTCATTGTTAATTACTGTTAAGTCACCCCATGAACAATAGAATAAAATGTTGACCAGGTCTTCAACCTCTTCACAATCAGTTGTTGGTATGATCAAATTCATTGTTGTCTCCACTGTGTCTTTTGAGTGTCTTCCAACTCAGGGGGCTCATCTTCCAATACTTTATAAGACACTATTCTATTATGATCCATAGGGTTTCATCATCTAATTTGAAAAGTAGATTGCCAGGCCTTTCTTCCTAGTCTGTCTTAGTCTGGACGCTCCACTTAATCCTATCTGCTATGAGTGACTCAGGTGGTATGTGAACTACCAGTGGCACAGTTTCAGCATCATAACAACATGCAAACCATCACACTAGAACAAACTGACAGTCAGTTGGTAGATGAAGGTATTACTTATCTAATTATCAAAGAAAGACTAAAGCCACCGAAAGAAATTACTATGGGCATGGTTTGTTTTAATTATAAAGGAAATTTCATTGCATATATACAATTCAAAACAGTGAGCTGCAGTTTGGTTTTGAGTTGATTTCCAGAAAGTTGAGATCTTTAGTTTGTATTTTTGACCACTTGTTCCTTATGCTAGATAATGTTACATGGTTTTTCAAGGAAATAAAAGGCTATTGTAACATAAACTTTTTTTTTTGCTTCTTTCTAGCAGGGTGAGTTCAACAAAGTCCTTTGCACAGTGAAGCCTGGTTTCTTTTGGGCTCTTCATTTTAAAACTAAATTATTTCATATCAGTGAATAAGCAAGCCTGTTTTAAGAAATAGAAACTATTTGTTTCCATTTAATTGATGTGACATTGTTTACTGTTAAGCATTTTCATACTTGTAATATTTTTCAGTCATTTATTGGTATTACCAATAGATACCAAAGTATTCAAGCTAATACAATGTTTCCTAGTTTCATATTTGTTGTAGATGAGTTTACTCTTAACAATTATTTCATAAATAGATTGTACTGAATCTTTATAAGGATTTCATAATTTTCAGGTGATCCCAGATCTGCTTATTCACTTGTTTTCCATTTGATTTGCCAATGATTTTTCTAGAAAATCTAATGTGCTCTAATAATCCAGGCTGTCTCCATATTAATTACCTCTGTATAATTGAAGATATTAAATGATGTCATTTTGAATTAAAAAAGAGAAAGACTAAAGCATCTTTAGCACAGTGTCCCATCGGTGTTTAAGTGGTTAAATGTTTAGATATTCCACATATATTTCAGTCTCTATTTGACAGAAGTCTGATTTAACCAAAATTTGCCAAATAATTTATTATAGCGCTCTTCAAACTATGCTTTGACAAACCTGGGTTGTTGGGCCGCAGGCAGCTATTACATGTAAAATGTAGAATGGAGTGCAGTGGTGAAGGGGGGCAGGGGAGTAGGTGTTCCAGACTGCAAGCTGAGCAGCTCTACTTATCAGCTTTAAATATGAGACTCTGAGTAAATTTGAGTTGGAACAAAGAACTGTGCAGTTTAAAAGGGGTAGGAAACACACTTGATTTACTGAGTCTATTATTTTTGAAAGGAATATTAGAGGTAAATAGTGAAGGCTATATTGGAGCTATACCATTTGCGTTAAAAATTGACCTTTAACTAAGTCATAATTCAAGAATATTTGATATTTCATCTTTTCCCTTTTCTGGCAAAGTTAAACAGGGAGGGCTCATTAAAACACTCTGTTCATCATCCTTCATTTGAAAAGTCTATTACAACCCGCCAATGCTTTCTTGACTCCTGATTTGTCACTGTAGGATAAGCACTGGACTGTAAACTAAGAGGTTGGCAGTTCAAACCCACTAGCTGCTCCTTGGCAATCCTATACAGGGTTACTATGAGTTAGAACCGACTCAAAGGCACTTAACAACAACAACAATGCTTCGTAACTCAAAATGGAAATATATTAAGTTAATCTGGCCTCCAAGAACCCCTAGTTGACATTTATACCCACTCCAAGAGCAATTCAGAGTCAAGCATGCCTGAAGTAATTTGTAGTAGTCAGAGTTTTGGTCTCTGAAAACAGACTGCCTGAGTGGGACTTCTGCTTTAACCTCCCACAGTCGGTGTATGTGGGCAAATTTCTTCCCATCTATGTTCCTCAACTTCCTGTCTACAAAATGGGAACAAGAAAACCACCCTTATAAAGTTACTGTGAGGATTTAAAAGCCACAATACACATAAAATCCTTAGAACAAGGATTATCAGAAAATAAATGCTAAGTAAATATTAGCTCATAAAGTCCTTAAGAACTATGTTTGTTTTAGAATCATTTTTATGATGCTTAAATTATTTTCAATTCTAATGCTAAAAGTCAGTGCATTTATTATATTAAATTTCCTTTTGTAACTACAGGAAAGAGGTTAACTAAATTATTTAGCATTTTATTTTAATTCTCACTTGGCAATCTTTCTCTTATCTTTCATATAATATTATTTTCTCAAATCTTATACTATGAACAGAAAACTCAAATTTCTTTAAAAGAATCTCACAAACTGGCCCCGAATGTCTATTATTTTGAAGATGAGGAAAGGTAACCATATAACATAGCCATGTTTTATTACTAGGCATATGCTTAGATTTCTAAGAAAAATATTCTTAATTGAAAATTTTATTTTGATATATCATCATTTAACATTTTGATGCACATAATTTTACTTTGTACTTTTAATGTACCTGTTGATCTCTTTTTTTTTTTTTTTTTGCAAGACCCATTCACAAAATCTAGAAGGAGAAAATGCTCTGAAAATAATAAAACAATAACAAAACTTCATTGTTATTTTTCTGTCATTTTTTAGATCTTCAAGGGCTTCATGTGTTGCCTCAGACATCTGACTGGTCACCTTTTCCTCCACAACAATATCTCTTGACTCTTGGGTTCAAAAACAAAGAAGATGGGAAATTTTTAGAAAAAGTATCAAGTAGAAAGCTTCCAACATTTACAGGTAAATCACTTGGATTTATTATTATCTCTCAATACTGCTAAAGGGCAGAAATTGTGTTGTAATCACAAGACCTAACATAGGGTAGGGCTTGATCTCAAAAACTATTTTGGGGGTTATAATAAATTCTTTCTACTTTTCTTTTGACTTAGTTAGCAATATCTGAAATTATAATTCCAGGAAAAATGTCCCCCAATAACAAACAGTCCTGGAGAGCCCACCTGTTTCACTCCAATCATCTCATCTCGACCACCACGTTCCCAGTGTCTCATCAGAGGACACTTAAAGAATGCATATCTATCATAGGACCTAGTCATAGTACATTTAAGAATCATCTTTAAATAAAAAAAGATAGAAGAAAATTCTAACAAAATTATTTTGTGAAATAAAAAAATATAGCCAATGGCAAGATTTAAGAGCCTGGAATAGCTGTTATTATTTTTAAAGCATCAGTTCCACTTTTCTTTCCTAATGCAATTAACCAAGAGCTTAGATCTCATGAAGGATATTACAATTAAATGATGAACAAAAAAAATTAAAGAAACTGTTCACGTAGAGTTGAAGTCTCAAACTTGTGGGCTGCATTCACGACCAGGTTAAATTTATTCCTTCAGCTCTACCCACATAATTAAGGATTTGTGTTTTGCCTGGCAATGTATCCTCTGAGGCTTATCTCAACTTGGAGCTACATTCAAAGTCAATGGGATCTGCACACTTGAATAACACCTGGGAGGAACAAGACAAGAATCAGACACATTTATGACAACATTTTCTTACAGCTCAGGAAAAACATACTCTGCAGAGATAGGTGAATTGTTATAGGCTGTCTCTTAGATCTCTCAATCAGGAAACACAGCACAATGAATAAATGATAGTCCTCTAAAGGGCAATGTCTCCTCTGCCTTTTCTCCTCATAGAGCTTTCATTGTTAACACGTATGGTCTGGGGATGGGAACTAGTTTCTATACTAAAGATTGTGTACCTATTAACATTGAGATGTCTGTTTATAGCTTGCTAAAGAAAACATTTTGTATTGGAAGTCTGGAAATAATAGTAAAAAAAGTTATTGCTACAATTTTTAGAACATAAAACACCTTTCGGTCTGCTAACCAGAGATGATACTGTCCGACACATGGAAACAATGGGGAAGCGTGTCTTGCCAATACTGGATTTTATTAGAAGCACCCAGTTGAATGTAGGTATATGAGACTTTTTATTTGTCCAATGTACTAATATTAGAGAATTCTAGAATTATGAAAAGTTTATGGTGCAAATATTGCAAGTATTGGAGGATTTTAGAAACATTCACAGTAAATCTTATTTGCAAAGCCAAGCAGATTTTCACTAATGATTTTATTCCTTTTATATTTTAAAGCTTGCTACTCTGCAATTTCCAGATTTTTTTTAGGCTACTATCTGTTTAAAGAATCTTTTATTTGTGTCTTCCTAAATTCCTCATTTCAAATCAATAGCAAAATTTTAGCTAGCATAATGTATTCCCTATTTCATTTACAGGGCTATTGCATGTAACCATCTTGTTACCTACACAAGAATTCAGAACTTTTCAAACTAGTGCCTCCACACCGTACTGATAAATTGGCTGCTACTCTAAACACATGAGTCCTAGTGTGGTGCTGTAGGATAGGCACTGGACTGCTAACCACAAAGTTGGCAGTTCAAACCTACCAGCCCACCTTGAAAACCTGTTATACAGGGTCACTATGAGTCAGAACTGATTCAACTGCACTTAACAACAACTCTAAACATTAGCAATTGATTTTGCTGTAACTTGAAGGAAGATTAGCTAATCTTTTTCTATGATTCAAAGATGTGCCTTTTCTATCTTTAAAAAGGTCCAAAATAAAACCCAAATTAAGCTGAGCTATTTTATAAAATTTAAACCATTGTACTGAAAGTACATACAAAGAACTGCACATTTACGAACTATAAAGCTGCAGATTTCCCTTCTCTTAATATTTTTCCAAAAGGTCTTTAAATTGGAAAATTAAAGTATTTTATTCTTGTGGCTTTTGCATTATATCATGGATTGGTTTTCTTATCTTACAAAGATAACCAAGGGGGTCATCACAAACAGCTACTTAGCATCTATTCAACAGTATATCTACTCAATAACATTATTCAGCATTTTCAAAAAGCGACAGAAAAACTATTTGCATGATTTGTAAATCTATGTATTACAAATACAAGAGCATATTTTACTGCGCTTTCTACCTTATTGCTTCCTTATCCCAACTATGTTCCATTCAATTGTCTCTACTACATATTTCCACGAATAATAAATGCATCTCATTGATTTTATTTCATATTTTAGAACCTCAAGGTATGCATTCAAATTCATCAGCCATGCCTCAGAAACCCTCTATAGGGGCTCTATGAGTCGGAACCGACTCAACAGCACTTAACAACAACAACTTCCATTCATCCTCTGTCACACCCTCTCAGACACACAGACATAAACACACACACATACTCTTACCAACATTTCCACCTTAGTTGTGGGGCATCACACACTATCATGTTCATCAAATCACCAGGCCCTTACCAGAAGTGGAAATTCACTAACAAAAATAATCACCAGGTAGTGTCATTTCATCTCACTCACACACGGTTGGCCAAGCAGAACTGTCGTGTTGGGTGTTGGGGAGGTGATCTGCCTGTGCCCAGGTTCACCTTGTTACTTATCAGATAACTGACCACATCTTCTGATTACTGTCTGATGCTGGCTCAGATCTCACATCTCACAGGGCAAGAGCAGATTGAGCTTATCTGGGCACAATGCTTTTTTTAAATGTTCTTAATCCGTTTATCCACATCTCTCAAAGGGCGTCTGGTCACTTGGAATTTTGTCTATGCGTATAGTTAGATATTAATCTGTCTATAAAAGTCTTAGACACCATAATTAATAAGATTCTTACCACATAATCAATAACTTCTCTAGAATCAGTCTCAGTATTGCTTTGCTAACTGCAAGAGTTTCATCAATTCTCTTATGTCTGCTTTATGGGAGAAAAGTTTTTGGAAGACTGTCTTTAAGAGTTTTAAGCCTGATGAGTTCCAAAGACCACAAGTATATTTGAATATTGGCCTCCCAGATTCTTTTTATATGCCCAGTCAGTGTCATAAAACAGGGTTGAATAAAATTGACTACAAAGGTAACCTAGCTTAATGTAGCAAGCAATGAATTGATGACTAGAATTTATTTTTACATGATAGCTTTAACTGTGGCCAAGTAGTCCTCAACATTGTTGATTAAATCCTCGAAAATCTGTTTTTGGTTTTTTGTTTTGGTTTAGTTTTTTCTTGTAGGTTGTTATATACCATCCTCTTGAATTGCTAGGTGTGGTATTATACTCATTATTTCCTACCTTAAATTGTGACACCTGCAGGTGAAGACTTGGACCCAAGGCTGTACTACAGTGATAGACCCCCACTTAGGGTACATCACTAAACCTCAGAGTTCTTTGTTGCTTTTTTTTCTCATATAGAATATGAGGTTGATATCAGCCAAGTCAGCTTTCCAGAATTGACTGAAGACCAAAAGTATAATCCATGTTGAAGTGCTTTGTAAAGTGTTGCAAATTTTAGAAGTTTTAACTACTTGAATTCATTTTAACTTTGCCTTACCAGACTGTTTTATAGATCTCCCTTTTTCTTTATATGAGTTACATAATTTAAAATTACATATTCCCCTTCTAAGATGAAAATTGGGCTAGTGTCCTGAATTGAAATTATTTTCCTTAGCAGTAATCATTAATTTGTTCAGATCCACACACACAGGCAGATTGGAGAGGCCCAGCCATGAAACACATCCGCAGGACTTCTGTCTCATTAACAGGCTCCAACCAGGAGCTAACCAGCCATATGTGTTGGCAGAACAGAGCAGATATCTACGTCATATCCATTGGAAGACAGTGATCAGGAACTTATCCTGAAGAACTTTAGATTTTTCCATTCTCCTTAACACTCATGATTGAGATGGGATTTTACTCTTCCACTTGATTAAGGAGTTGTCCTCTTGCACCATCTACATTTCCTTCCAGGTCTAATGGCTAAGAAATACACTTTGTGTCATATATGTTGAGAGTTTTTTTATTATTATTCACTTGGCAATGATCCTTAATAGAAATTCCTTTGGAATATAAAACTTTGTTGTTGTTGTTGGGTGATATTGAGTCGGTACTGACCCATAGCAACCTTATGCACAGCAGAACAAAACACTGCTTGATCCTGGGCCAACTTCACTACTATTGCCATGCTTGAGTCAATCGATGCTGCCACTAGGCCAATCCATCTCGCTGGGGGTCTTCCTCATTTTCTCTGACCCTCCACCTTACCAAACATGATATCATTCTCCAACGACTGGTCCCTCCTGATAATATGTCCAAAGTATGAGAGACGAAGTTTGGTCATATTGGCCTGTAAGAAGCACTCTGGATGTACTTCTTCTAAAACGGATCTATTGGTTCTTTTGGCAGTCCATGGCACTTTTAATATTCTTCCCCAACATCATAACTCAAAAGCATTAATTCTTCCATGGTCGTCCTTATTTACTGTCCAGCTTTCTCATGCATATGAGGTTATTGAAAATACCATGGCTTGGGTCAGGCTCACCTTAGTCCTCAAGCT
>NW_006408561.1:21634029-21640933 GCF_000296735.1 Chrysochloris asiatica | reverse complement strand
ATCGAAAGCCTTTGCGTAGTCAATAAAGCACAGGTAAACATCTTTCTGATATTCTCTGCTTTCAGCCAAGATCCATTGGACATCAGCAATGATATCCCTTGTTCCACGGCCTTTTCTGAATCTGGCTTGAACCTCTAGAAGTTCTCTATCAATGTATGATTGTAGCCATTTCTGTATTACCTTTAGCAAAACTTTACTTGCATGGGATATAAAACTAGAATGCATTAAAACTTTAACTTCATAATAGCAAAAACCCAAAAGATAACACTAATGCTTAACATAATAAAATGACAAGAATCAGTTTTGCAATTTTAAAGTATTACCACAGTTATATTAAGTCACATAAATGATGATAAGTATATAGTTTTCTAAATGATTTATTAGGTGATGTGAAGGATTCTCACAATCTCTCCCATAGACACATTGAGAATTTAATCACCTTATAAAAATCATGTTTATAATATATAACTAGTCTCTTTAATTAGAAAAAAAAACTTAACTTTGCAGTATATACAATTCTAATATAAGAACATTTTAATTGGTTGCTCTTCTTTTCAATTTTCTTCTATCAAATAACAACACATGTTTTTGTCCTCCACAAATTACATATAAAGAGATAATACACCAAATAGAGATAGTAGAGCAAATTATCTTCAGTAGGAGCATATTAAATACAAGTAAAATGAATTTAAAACACTCTTAAAGCAAACAAATTATTCTTGCTTCCAAGATTCCTAAAATATTCCATAGTCAAGAAATGTTCTTAAGTCAAGCATATTAGGGAAAAAAAGACAGGACAGACTTAGTTATTTTTTAGGTGCTAAGTATGTGCAGAAGGTTTCATTTAGTGTGGGTGCAGAAAGCATTTGTACATGCTCTACAGTTTTTTAAGTGTTTTCCTTCATCTTATCGCATTGGATTCGTACAACCTGGGGGCATTGTGTCACCTGTATTTTACCAATGGGGAAACTGACTTAGAGAAATGATTCATTTTTGCTCACACACCTAGGGAAAAAAGAGTTAGGATTCAAATTCAGAGCTTCAGAATATTGGGTCATCCTACAAACAAGTGTGTGGTCTTTACTAACTTAAAAGTTGACAGTGCCAACCCACCCAAAGGTGCCATGTGGAAAAGTCCTGGCAATCTGTTTCTATAAAGATTACAGCCAAGAAAGCCTATGATTACAGCCAAGAAAACTATGGAGCAATTCTACTCTCTACCTCGTGGGGTCACCATGAGTTAAAATCAGTAGCAATGGATTGGTGTTTTGTTGTTGCTTTGCTTTTTTATTCTTTCACTACAGTACAACGAATGCATCTCTTTGAAATAAAAGTGTGACCATTGCAATACATAAAAGGACTTGGGAATGATTCTATAACTAGATTTAATTTTTTTTTAATACCTATATGCAAACAAATTAGACTCAGGAAGGTAATTGTGAAACACTTTCTGTTGTTGTTAGGTGCTATTGAGTCCGTTCTGACTCATAGGGACCCCATATAGGGTTTCCAAGACTGTAAATCTTTACAGAACAGAAAGTCTCATCTTTGTCCCATGAAGTAGCTGGTGAGTTTGAACTGCCAACCTATGATTAGCAGTCCAGAGCTTATCTTACAAGGTCATCAGCACTCCTAGATAATATGAATTTTCAACTTCTTCCAGGAAGTGGTAGACACAGTTGATAAGGAAGACAAAGACACTCCTAGCATGAATCAATTCCTGGTTATGTGGGAGGTTTCTACGTCTCAAGCAACGAGTCCCTTCAAACCAGTCCTTATCATCATATATGATTCTGTTAAGCACACAACACAGAGCCAATCAGGAATGATTCTGGAATTTTAGAGTTCTAAAACATGGAGTCCTCGCATGATGCTGCAGGAGCCACCAGCCGCTCTTTGGAAACCCTTTACAGGGTTGCAATGAGTCGGAACTGACTCAAGATCACTTAACAACAATCTAAAATATGAGGAGGCTTCAAAAGGTTCATGAAAATGGAATTGAAAGATAGTGGAATATTCCCATGGACTTTGGAAGTCCCCTTGTATTCTACCACCTTCTAGTCCGGCGGCTTCGAAACCTACTGAACGCCCAACCCATTCGACCTGCAGTCTTGCTCTAGTGGTGTTTTTCCTTCTTTGAAATGTTTGTCCTAATAATGTCACGTACCACCGGATGGCTCCGTTCTTTTCCATTCATTAACTTTATTGGCTGCTGTCAATTTCAGACCTTATATACTGCATTTCCTGAGCTAAACGTTAAAGAATTACAATCATTAAATAAAGTCTCTTGCAAGCATGAAGCCTCCTATACAGACTGACTTGCCAAAAAAATGACTTAAGTAACCATGTTTTTAATACCTCTTTAATTTTACTTTTAATTTCTTCTAAGTGAAGCATAAAAATTGTTTACATATGCACATTTGAAATGAACAATAATATGTTTCTAACTCCCCTTTCTTTTTCAATTAATGTTTCTATGTTATACAAAATGAAATTACATACCAAAAGCCTGACACTGTTATAAAGTGCCACTTACTTGCCAAACCTTTATCCATACCTGTTATCAAATCTAGGCAAATGAATACTTCATTTGAACTTGCTATTTACGTAACCTTCATTGTACCGTGTAATGGTTTAGATTCAATCTTGCCCACTTGATTATACTTTCTCCAGTAATTAAGGAGCCATCTGATTGCTCCTGGAGTCTCACTGGGAGGGCTACCTCCCTTTAGATTTAACCCAGGCTACCATTACATGTCTAAAGTAGCTCCTTCATTTTTCATTATTTTCTTTATTTCATTAAAGCAACTGCATTAAAATATCCCTACCAACATGTTAGTATTTTTTTCTTTTTCACTTTGCTTTTCAAAAATCCCTATTTTGTATAGGTTAAATATTAACCTACAGTTTCCTAATAATCAAAATGGCATTCAGCTTGGGTTAGGGGATAGATGGAGGGCTATTAGTAGACAACTGTATTCCTTCCCTAGTAACTTATTCATATGAAGCACATCCTGTTTTGTTATGCATCTAATCAAGCTAACAAAGCACTGTTGCCTGCCATGAGTTTTATTTTCCTGATGTTTGGGGAAATTACACTGATAGATTATGTTCCCGGCAGGCTGCAGTTGTTTCTGCTCTTTGGAGTTTGAGTCACTACACCACTTTCCTACATCTAGCACCATTGTTTATTTTAAAGAAGGACAAAGGAAGCAATTTGTCTTCAGAATGAAAACTGTTTCTCCACCAACTTGCTTTCCTCTAATCTCCAAAACCCCATTGTTTAGCTGCATAATAAACTGAATGGGCAGACTAGCTATGTCATCAGTTCGGAGAAAGGATCCCAAATCCCCCATTTGCAATCATCACTCCTATAGGCTTATAGATTTTCAGATAAATGATTAATCAACAAGAACAAATTAACATGAATAGGACATTAGTTGAGTGGCATAGATAGGTATTGGAAAGAAATAATGCAAATAAAATGCAATGGTATCCGACATTCATTTCTTTCCAAGATTCTAAGAAAGTACCACCAGAGGCTGGTATTAATCAACATATGCGCTTGACAAAGAATTTGTTCTCATTTCAAGGTGAATTTCTGAGTGGAAAAAGAAAAAAAAAAAGCCAGTTGCTGTTTAGTCAGTTCCAACTCACAGTAACCCCAGGCGGGTCAGAGTAGAACTGCTTCCTAGAGTTTTAACAACTGATTTTTTAGTAGTAGATTGCCAGGCTTTGTTTCCTAAACACCTATTGTTGTTGTTAAGTGCCGTGGAGTCAGTTCCGACCCATAGCGACCCTGTACAGGGTTTCCAAGGGTGTAAATCTTTACTGGAGTAGAAAGCCTCATCTTTCTCCCGCGGAGCAGCTGGTAGTTTCGAACCGCTGACCTTAAGGTTCACAGCCCAATTCATAACCACTACGCTACCAGAGCTCCTTTGGGTGGACTCAAATCTCCAATGTTTCAATTAGCAGTTGAGAGCATTAACAGTTTGTACCACCTAGGAACTGAGAATTTCAGCTGTTCTTTAATAACACTAATTTCTAACAGTTTTCTCTTTAGAGGAACATCTCTCTTGAAGAGAAATCATATAGTTGGCCTCCACATATTCTAATTTCTGAAAGAAACTCTGTTTTAAAATTATTCCAAACAAAACCAGATCTTGCTCAGTGTCATGAATTGAATTTTGGCCCCCAAAATATGTAATAACTTGACTAGGTCATGATTCTTAGTGGTTTGTCAGTTATGTAATGATGTTATGTGATGATTTCCCCATGATGCAATCAGTTGTGACTAACCAATAAGAAGATTAAGGGTGAGGTGGGCTACAATATCTTAGGACTTCTGGTGTAGTCCTGTAGGATTGGCACTGGACTGTGAATCACAAAGTCAGCAGTTCAAACCCACAAACTGCTTCTTGAAAACCCTATACAGAATCACTATGAGTCAGAACTGACTCCACAGCTCTTAACAACAACAACAACAAATAATACTCTTGGAGTCCTGGTGTGGTGCTGCAGGATAATGCACTGAACCACAAGGTCAATTTGAACCACAAAATCAGCAGTTCAAACCCACGAGCTGCAACTCAGAAAACCTATACAGGGTCCCTATGAGTCAGCACTGACTCAATGGAACTTAGCAACAACACAATACTTTTAATCCCATCACAACCCTGATTCAATGTAAGGTTTCCCCAGGGTGTGACCTGAAAAACCTTTTATCTTACAAGAGATAACAGGAGACAAAAGTGAGCAGAGAAAGGGGAGCCTACTACCACCAAGAAAGAAGAGCTTGAAGTGAAGTTCATCCTTTGAACCTGGGCTCCCTGCACTATGAAACATCTAGATCCAGGGAAAGATTGATGCCAAGATACATGTGTCTCTCCAAGGAATTCAAGGCCCAAAGAGGCTGAAAGGAAACAAGGACCTTTCCCGAGAGCTGATGTTATCAGGGCTTAGGGAAGAGATGTTGTTGTTGTTGTGAAGTACCATCGAGTCGGTTCCGACCCATAGCGACCCTGTACAGGGTTTCCAAGGGTGTAAATCTTTACGGGAGTAGAAAGCCTCATCTTTCTCCCGCGGAGCGGCTGGTAGTTTCAAACTGCTGACCTTAAGGTTCGCAGCCCGATTCGTAACCACTACGCTACCAGAGCTCCTTAGGGAAGAGATACCAAATTTAAAAGGGAGGGTCGTTATTTTTTTGTTGACCAAGGTTAGACAGGTAGTGTTCAACAGGAGCAAAAAACTTAAAAGTTTTATTGAAAGGAAAGATGTAGTCAGTGGTAAAGAGGGCCCTAGGCCTGAACAAAGTCTTTGCTGGGATTTGAAAAAGTTTTAAGTGGGAAAAGGCATAATGTTCATCCTGAGGAAGAGGTGGGGATTTCCAGTGAATGACCTCTTTAGAAGGGGTCATGATAATTGAGTGAATGCACAGCATTTCTTCAAAATGAATTCTACCATGAAGGCTTCCAGTAGGGCCAGACAAAATTTATTTCGAGATACTACACATGTGCAGTTCTTCAGGACTAGGGTTAAACACCTCCCAGGGGCTGTTGTTCACCTCTGACTCCAATGGTTGTGCACATGCCGCTTGTCAGTTTGTCATACTGTGGTGACTGGTGTGTTGCTGTGATGCTGGAAGCTATGCCACCAGCATTTTAAATTCCAGCAGGGTTACCCTTAGAAGACAGGTTTATCTGAGCTGGACAGGGAGAGAACATGGACAACCACAGAAGAATCGATGCATTTGAGTTATGGTGTTGGAGAAGAATATTGAAAACACCATGGACTGCCAAAAGAACAAACAGATCTATGTTAGAAGAAGTACAGCCACAGTGCTCCTTGGAAGCCAGGATGGTCAGACTTGGCCAGACTACGCTATATTATCAGGAGAAACCAGCCACTGGAGAAGGATATCATGTTTGGTAAATGGAAGGTTGGAGAAAAAGAGGAAGACCCCCAACAAGATGGACAGGTACAGTGGTTGAAGCCATGGACTCAAGCACAGCAACTATTTGGAGGTTGGCTCAGGACTGGGCAGTGTTTCGTTCTGCTATTCATAGTGTCACTGTGAGTTGGTACCTACTCAATGGCACCTAACAACATCAATACACATGGATCTCATGAGATGGCATGTACAGAATTCAAATTTAATTCATCTGTGGGAAGAGAGGGTAGAAAGTTCCATATTTTTAGCCAAACCAGGCCAGGAGCATACTGTCTAAGAAACTATCAATTGCTCATATGCAAGTTCAAGTTGAAGCTGAAGAAAATTAAAATAAGTCCATGAGAGCCAAAATTTGACCTTAAATGTTTCCTACCTAAATTTAGAGGTCATCTCAGGAATAGAATTGATGTATTAACACTAGTGACCAAAGTCTTAAAGAGCGGTGGGATGGCATCAAAAACATCAGACAGAAAAAAAGCAGATCTTTCCTTTCAATAAAACTTTAAGTCTTTTGTTCCTGTTGAACTCTGCCTGTCTAACCTAGTCATTCTTGGTCAACAAAGATAAATATGAAGGAAATGACAAAAATGGATGTTAGAAAAAAACACTCTAAGACTGAAACTCAAAAGGAACACATGAGCAGGCATGTAAACTTGCTGGCAAACACATTGGTCTACTGGTGAGTGGAAAAGGGGGAAATAAAGAAATGGGCTAAGTTCAACTATGTTCCGTAGATTCCTGATGACCTGGAGATGAGAGAGAGAAGACGAAGATCTGGTTGTTCCAATGTGTGGTGAGACTGGGGTACACCTGAGCCCATGGATGAGGACATAGCCATGGAGGGCTAGAGCTGAAAGTAAATCATCCAGCTGATAAGAAGTGAAGGGAGACACACAGGAACATGCAAACTTGGAATAGTACCCTTTTGACCTAGCCTTGATGGTTTGACGATCA
>NW_006408561.1:21630982-21632798 GCF_000296735.1 Chrysochloris asiatica | reverse complement strand
CTTTGGAAATGCCTGAGAAGGAATTCAGAAAAATTATTATCAAATGTATCAAAACACTATACAATGCAGTTGAGAGAAATAAGGAAGAATTCAAGAAAGCGCTACAGGAACAATCAAATAAGATAGCTACGGCATTGGAAACAATTCAACACCTACAGAAAGAGGTCCAAATGATTAATAATAGAATATCAGAAATGGACAGTACACTGAAGCGTTAGAAGCCAGAACTAGTGAGCTAGAAGACAAATCTCTCAACACTGCTAAGAGAAGAGCAAGCACAATAATTATATTAAAAAATCTGAAGAAGGCCTACAATTCATGTTGGACAACATGAAGAGGAATAACTTAACAATTATCCACATTCCAGAAAAGGAAGAATCACACAAGTTCACAGAGGAAATAGTTGAAGAACTGCTGGAAGAAAATTTCTCTAACATCCTGAAAAGTGAAAAGATAAGCATTCAAATGCTCAATGAACCCCAGGAAGGACATATTCTAAAAGAAAATCACCAAGACATATCATAATCAAGCTCTCCAAAATCAAAGATAAGGACAGAATCCTGGAAGCAGCTAAGGAAAAGAGAAGTGTAACTTACAAAGGCAAGAAAATCACATTAAGCTCAGATCTCTCAACAGAAACCATGCAGGCAATAATGCAATGGGAAGACATATATAAAAGCCTAAAAAAAAAAAAAAAAAACTGCCACCCAAGAACCCTCTACCCAGCAAAGCTGTCAATCAAATATGAAGGTGTAATCAAAACATTCCAGGATAAACAGAAGTTAAGGGATTTTTCCAAAGCCAACCCTGTTATGAAAAACATCCTAAACGGAGTTCTGTTCTCTGAGAACCAGCAAGAACAAACAACAACCAGAGAATGACATGCATGGCAGCATCACCCTGAACTCAATCGACAAATGGAAGGTCAAGAACAAAATGAAATTATAATAACAGAGGATCTGGGTGGTTAGTCTATGATCAAAACAATTACAATATGAAAGAAGGTAAACACAGAAGAACAGAGGTCCAGGTGGTGGAACGGTCAGGTAAATTACAGGATAAAATAGACTGTCTTAAATTGAGGGAAGTTAATGGAATATAAGATAACCACAACAGTCGAGTTGGGGTGGGGGGTTTAGTTTGGGTATTGGGGAGGGCAATACAAGAAGGAAGGGAGGTGGAAGAACAAGATAGATCAAGGAACATTGAGATAGGTTTGCATGGCCTAAGTGGGACACAAGTAAATAGTGATGCTTGCTCAACCTTGGAACAACAGGGTTCTATGATACAGGAATCTAGGCATAGTTTGAAAATGGGAAATAATACTAAAATGCTTGACTGTCTTATGAATATTGGTTTCCCTTGCCCACTATTGTAAAATAGACACTTGAGTGGGATAGAAATGAATGTTGGGAAACATGATTACAGAAAACCTGTAAGTCCGTCTTCAGCCTTGATGACAAGAAGTCATCAAGGCAAGCAACCAAGTTCCTTCAACTCAAAGGGAACACATGAACAGGCATGTAAGCTTGCTGGCGACCACATTGGTCTATTGGTGAGTGGAAGAGGGGGAAAGGCAGAAATGAAGAAATGGGCTGAGTTCAACTACAGTCCATTGACTCCTGTTGACCTGAAGATGAGAGAGAGAGAAGAGGAAGGGCTGGTTGGTTCAAAGTGTGGTGAGTCCTGGGGACACTTTAGCCCATTGACAAGGATATAGCCACAGAGGGCTAGAGCTAAGAGTGAAGCATCCAGCTGAGATGACATGACGGGAGATGCACAAGAACATCCAAACTTACGGATAGTACCCATTTGA
>NW_006408561.1:21624071-21629402 GCF_000296735.1 Chrysochloris asiatica | reverse complement strand
TGGGTAAAATATTGGATGATGCAGAAAGCATCAAAAGAAGATGTAAGGAATACACAGAGTCACTGGACCAAAAAGAAATGAACAATGTTCTTCCATTTTAAAAGACAGCAAATGATCAAGAGCCAATTGTACTGAAATGAACAAATCCAAGGTGCACTGAAGGCACTGGCAAAGGACAAGGCTCTGGGATTTGATGGAAAACAAATGGAAATCTTTCAGAAAACTGATGCAGCACTGGAGTCACTCACTCATCTATGCCAAGAAATTTAGAAGACAGCATGTCCTGGCCAACTGATTGGAAGAGTCCATATTTGTTCCCATTCCAAAGAGAGATGACCCAACGAAATACAGAAATCATTGGGCATTATCATTAATATCACATTCAAGTAAAATGTTGTTAAAGATAATTTTTAAATGGCTGCAACAGTATATTGAAAAGGAATTGCCAGAGGTTCAAGTTGTCTTCATATGAGGATGTGGAATGAGAAATATCATTTCTGACATCATATGGATTTTGGCTGAAAGCAGAGAATATCCCCAAAAAATGTTTACCGGTGCCTTATTGACTATGAAAAGACTTTTTACTGTGTAGACCATGCCAAGCTATGGACAACATTGCAGAGAATGAGTATTCCAGAACACTTAATTGTACTCATGAGGAACTTGTACATAAGACCAAGAGGAGTCATTCAAACAGAACAAGGGTTTAAAATTAGGAAAAGTATGTGCCATACTCATTCTTTCAACATACTTATTCTATATGTACAATGAGCAAATAATCTGAGAAATTGGATTAATTGAAGAAGAACGTGGCATCAGAACTGGAAGACTCATTTACAACCTACAATATGCAGATGATACAACCTTACTTGCTGAAAGTGAAAAGGACTTAAAACACTTACTGATGAAGATTAAAGACTACAGCCTTTGATACAGGTTGCACCTCAATATAAAGAAAATAAAAGTCCTCACCACTAGACCAATAAATAACATTATGATAACTGAAGAAAAAATTGAAGTGGTCAAATTTCATTTTGCTCAGATCCACTAATAACACTCATGGAAGCAGCAGTGAAGAAATCAAATTATACATTGCATTAGGCAAATTTACTGCACAAGGCCTCTTTAAAGTGTTCGAGCGCAAAGAGGTCAGTCTGAAGACTAAGGTAAGCTTGATCCAAGTCTTTTCATTTTCAATAGTTTCATACAAATGTGAAAGTTGGACAGTGTGTAAGGAAGACCATAGAAGAATTGATGCATTTAACTTATGGTGTTGGAGAAGAATATCAAAAGTGGGATTCTAGAAGAACAAATAAATATTTATTGAAAAAAGTACATCCAGAATGCTCCTTAGAAACCAGGAAGGTGAGACTTTGTCTCTCATACTTTGGACATGTTATCAGAAGGGACCAGTCCCTGGAGAAGGACATCATGCTTGGTAAAGTGGAGGGTCAGTGAACAAGAGGAAGACCCGCAATGAGATAGATTGCCACAGAGGCAGCAGCCATGGGCTCAAGAGTAACAACAATTATGAGGTTATTTCAGGACCTGGCTATGTTTCATTCAGTTGTGCATAAGTTTGTTATATGTTTAAATGCACACACATGATGACATCTAACAACAACAGCAACAGCATGTCTCAGGAACAGAATAAAACCAGTCCTGTTTGTAAAACATGTTTGTTGGGTTTTTTTGTTGTTGTTGTTAAATGTCATTGAATTGGTTCCAACTCATATAGCAACCCTGTATAAGATTTCCAAGGAGCAGCTGGTGGATTTGAACCACTAATATTATGTTTGAAGTCCAGTACTAATCCTACAGAGCCACACCAGGAGTCCACAAAACATCTTACAAGGAAGTAAAATGCAGAATTTGTATGGGTGGTCTGTTCTTTCCTAATGGCATGTTCCAGAATGTGGCTGCTCAGCTATGTGCCCTGAGCATGTCCTACCCATCTTCACAATTGCTCAAGCAGGAAGGGGCACAGCCCTGCCCTTAGCATTCCACAAGGTTTCAGTCACAAGGCTTTCATCAATAAATGACTCTTGTTTAGTCTTGGTTTCTGGGCCCTCTTTTCTCACTGACAGAGAGAGAAAGCCTTCCCCTGGAATTGGCATGATGAATTTAGACTTCTAGACTCCTAAACTCTGAGATAATAAATTTCTGTTTGTTGAAGTCATCCACTTGTTATATTTCTGTTATAGCAGCACTAGATAACTAAGACATTCACATACTAATCTTTAAAGTAATGGCTTGTTCTCATGTTCTCAAACTTCTGTGTTGAAAGGAATACTGGTGTTAGAAGAGAGAGAACCAGGCTAAACTTCATATATCTGGGGCCACATGTCAAGAGATTCTAATTCCTGGAGTTAGGCCCAGGACTCTGTCGATTTCACAAACAAGCTTTAGTATTCTGATACAGGTGGTCCTGGGGGAAGCCTACAATGAAGAGGGGCTAGGCAACGGGCCTCCTCTTCTGAGTACCAAGATGTACAATAATTGGCAAACTAAGTCCTTATATGGTGTCCCATTTCTCATTACCCCTAAACATGGCAGAAACCCAATGTTATATGTCCCATTATATCAACAGTACTTTTTCCTAAACACAAACTTAATAATTTTTAATAAAGCTTATCTTTCATATTAAGCAATAAAGTTTGTATTAAACTTGTTGTTGTTGTTAAGTGCTGTGGAGTCAGTTCTGACTCATAGTAATCCTACATAGGGTTTCCAAGAAGAAATTGGTGGGTTTGAACCACCAACCTTGTATTTAGAAAGTAAGTGCTTATTCTACAGCACCACATTAGAAGTCCTTTTTAGAGAAGGCAAATTCTCCCTCTTTTGTGAATCGCAGATGCAAAAAACAAAAAGCAAAAAAACACATAGTTGGGCCACCTTATTCTGGTGGACTCAATTTTATAAAAGTCCTAAATACCAATACATTCATGAAGGTTAGTAGTCTTTGCAAATTTGCACTGTAGCCTGTTTTAAGATGGACTATATCAGTTTCAGGGATGGCCCTATGGGCCAGGGCAAAGCCCTGAAATTTCAAAAGGAGAGGAACCAGTGTGCAAGACAAACCAATCTGAACTGTGGGTAAAAGCAAAAGTGAATTTTTAATGTAGCCCAATAAGGTAAATAAGATTCAACTTGCATAGCATTTTTCAGGAAGGTTCCTTTTGCATAAACAAGAGAGTAGACAACTCTTAACCCTTATGATGCCTTGGTGAAGTTGAAAAAGTTGGCACTTCTAGGCCAACACAATGCTTGGGCTTGCCATTGAACGTCCCTTTGTCTCCAGCCCAACTTCATTTTGCAGAGCAACGTGCAAATCCATCTCAACAGTCATGCCGCATGGTCCCTTTTGTATACTGTCACCTATTTTAAGGAAGCCACCATGTGTCTGCCATTTGTCATAGTGTGGAGGCTTGTGAGTTACTGTGAATCTGGAAGCTATGCCATGGGTATTTTAAATACCAGCAGGGTCACCCACAGTGAGCAGGTTTCAGATGAGCTTCCAGAATAAAACAGACTAGGAAGAAGGAGAGGTGAACTACTTCTGAATGTTTAGTTACTGAAAACCTTATGAATAGTAGATAAACTCTGTCAGATATAGTGCCAGAAAATGAGCCCTTGGGTTGGAAGTCACTCAAAATGCGACTGGTGAAGAGCTGCCTCCTCAAAGTAGAGTTGATCATGATGACACATATGGAGTAAAGCTCTCGAGACCTTCATTTGCTGATGGGGCACAACTCAAAATGAAGAGAAAAAGCTGTAAATATCCATTAATAATTGGAACATGGAGTATATGAAGCATGAATCTAGGAAAACTGGGTATTGTCGACAATGAAATGAAATGCATAAACATTCATATCTTAGGCATTAGTGAGCTGAAATGGACTGGTAGTGGCTATTTTGAATCTGACAATCACATGGTTTACTATACCAGCAATGACAAATTGAAGAGAAATAGCATGCCATCATCGTCAGAAAGAACATATCAAGATCTTTCATGAGGTACAACGCTGTTGTGACAGGATAATATCAATGCATCGATAGGGAAGGCCAATTAATACCACTATTATTCAAATTTACACACCAACCACTAAAGCCAGTAAGGATGAAATTGAAAAATTCTACCAATTTCTTCAGTCTGAAATTAATCAAACATAAAACGAAGATGTATTGATAACACCGGTGATTGGAATGCAAAGGTTGGAAACAAAAAGAAAGGATCAGTAGTTGAAAAATATGGCATTGGTGATAGAAATGATGGTGGAGATCGCATGATCAAATTCTGCAAGGCCAATGATTTGTTCATTTCAAATAATTGTTTGAAACAGCATAAAAGACAACTATAAACATGGACATCACCAAATGGAATACACAGAAATCAAACTGACTACATCTGTGGAAAGAGACGTTAGAAAAGCACCATATCATTAGCCAAAGCAAGGCCAGGGGCAGATTGTGGAACAGACCATCAAATGCTCATATGCAAATTCAGACTGAAGCTGAAGAAAATGAAAACAAGTCCATAGAAGCCAAAATATGATCTAAAATATATCCCACCTGAATTTAGAGATCATTAGACACTAAAGACAGAAGACTAGAAGAGTTGTGGGATGACATCAAGAACATCATACAGGAAGAAAACAAAAGGTCACTAAAAAGAAAAGAAAGATGGAAAAGACCAAAATGGATGTAAGAAGAGGCTCTGAAACTTGCTCTCCAGTGTAGAGATACTAAAGCAAATGGAAGAAATGAGGAGGTACAAGAACTAAACAGCAAATTTCAAAGGTCAGCTCGAGAAGACAAAGTCAAATATTAAAATGAAATGTGCAAAGACCTGGAGTTAGAAAACCAAAAGGGAAGAACACACTCAGCATTTCAACCTTTGGGAACTGAAGAAAAAGAAGATGGAAGGAATACACAGTTTCGGTACCAAAAGGAAATGGTCGATGTTCAACCATTTCAAGAGGTAGCATATGATCAAGAGCCAATGATACTAAAGGAAGAAGTCCAAGATGCATTGAAGGAATCGGCAAAGAACAAAGCACCAAGAATTGATGGAATACAAATTGAAATCTTTCAAGAAAGTGAGGCGGAACTAGAGGCACTTACTCATCTATGTCAAGAAATTTGGACAACCTACCTGGCCAACTGATTGGAAGAGATCCATATTTGTGCCCATTCCCAAGAGAGATGACCCAACAGAATATGGAAATCATCAGACAATATCATTGATATCCCATTCGAGTTAAGTTTTACTAAAGGTAATACAAAAATGGCTGCAACCATACATTGACAGAGAACTTCCAGAGGTTCAAG
>NW_006408561.1:21576637-21623106 GCF_000296735.1 Chrysochloris asiatica | reverse complement strand
ACAGTGAATAAGGAAGACCGTAGAAGAATTGACACTTTTGAGTTATGGTGTTGGAGGAGAATATTGAAAGTACCATGGGCTGCCAAAAGAACAAACAGAATTATGTTGGATGAAGTACAGCCAGAATGTTCCTTGGAGTCCAGGATGGCCAGACTTCGTCTCTCATACACTGGATATGTTGTCCAGAGGGACCAGCTACCGGATAAGAATATCATGTTTGATAAGGTGGAGGGTCAGAGAAAAAGAGAAAGACCCTCCTTCCCCCAGCAAGATGGATTGACAAAGTGGCAGCTCAATGGGCACAAATGTAGCAATGATTATGAGAGGTTTGGCCCAGGACCAAGCAGTGTTTTGTTCTGTGGTGCACAGGGTCTCTGTGAGTCGGTAGTGACTCAATGTCACCTAACAATAATAACAACATCTTAAGGAAAGGTATAGGCAAGTCTGTAAAAGGTTAGAAAGAAAAATCTATTTGTACAAGATACCATTACGTCAAATGGTGTATTATAACCATTATAACAAGTACTGACTTCAATCCCCAGGGAGAATTCTTTTCCTGTGGTTCTGTTCTAAATAATTTCCTTTTACTATGGAACTAGGGGAGTTTCCGTGCATGCTCAGGTGTGATGGAAAAGTTGCAATATGCCAGTCTTCTCAGCCTGCTGCAGAGAGTAAAGGAGCAGACCCAGGTGATTAATCAAGCGATGGCAGAGCTGGCAACCATCCCTTATCTACAGGACATCAGTCAACAGGAGGCGGAAATGGTAGATATTTGTTTTTCTTTGTTTACACTTTCATGGGCCCTTAGCCAAAAGAAAAGTGATATGGTCTGGGGGGCTGGGGAGATGGTAATAATAAATGTGGTATGAAAGCAAACTCCCCAGCCTTCGTGAGGCATTCTAATGAAGAAGCCGGAAAATGTGTGTTTCTGGCTTTTATTTGTTCACATTCACTAGCTTTCAATTTTTTCTAGCAAGACCTTTGTGATGTGATACAACATACAAAGGATCTGATTATTCATATTGTGTCAAGCTTTTAAAATTTAAAGAAAAGTGTAATTGTAATAAATTGCTTCCTAAACTCCTAGTTTAGTATATAAGAATCTGTCCTACAGAAAAAGAGAGGACAAAAGAAACAGAAAAAAAGACCCTGTACAGTCATCTTTTGAATTATATTGATCATCTCAAGTGTCACCATATATGTTAGCACTGCTAACACACACATGCACTTGGATAAATCAATAAAAATAAGTAATTGTTTGGAGGGAAATTTTAGTTAAAATTCCTGTTGTTGTTGTTTTTTTAATTGATAGCCAATTAATTTTTTTTAAAAAGACACATTGGCCTTAGAAAGCTCCAGTCAAAAACTAATTGAAGGAATATCTCAGAGAACCAATCTGCAAGCAGATGTGCACAATATAGCCATAATTAATATTAGAAACACTAGCACCTCGTTTGAAAAACAATTACAAAGCAGTGAATTGGCTATTCTGAGGAAAGGTAAAATTTACTCCATATGGAGATCCTAATGTTTATTAGGGAAGGACTCTTTACTTTGAGGTTTTAATTGAGGTTAGCTAGAACTAATTATAGACATGAACCGAATTCAAATAGCAAGGATGAAAACAGCCCAAACTGATCACCTGTAATTTGCAGATAACTAAAGGAAGCCTCCCTCTTTGTAACAAATTAATCAATCAAGAAATGAACTGCCAAAGTTATAATGTTCGTCTAAACCTGTTAAAGTATATTTAATAAATACTGCTATCGGAGTGAGCATATAAAACAATCTGACTAGACAAATAATAAAACCATGCATGCTAAAGATTAAAAAGTCTATTCATCAAGGAATTACATCAAGGCAATAAGGCATTCGAAACCTCTATGCTTCTACGCCAAAGGCTGTCTTCAAAGTGGACAAGCATTTATGCTACCATTCATAAGACGTTGAGGAGTGCAATAAGCATGGGGCTTTCGCAGTGCATATTATAGCCAATTTTAGATAATTAATGTTCCCCTGAGATAAGATGAAGCAAAGAAAACATTCATTTAAGAAGCCAGCAAGATGATGAGCTTGTCTTCCTGAAAAACACATTCCGGATTTAAATGAAGAACACAGGAGAGCTCTCTACATTTAGGGCTTCCTAACCATGCATCCAAGGAGCTCTGGTAGCATAGTGGTTATGAATCAGGCTGTGAACCACAAGGTCAACAGTTCGAAACTCCAGCTGTTCCGCGGGAGAAAGATGAGGCTTTCTGCTCCCGTAACAGCCTCGGAAACCCTGTGCAGGGTCCTCACTATAAGTCGGAACCGACACCACGGCACATAACAACAACAACAACCATGGATCAGGAGTCCTGGTGTGGCTGTGGGTTAATGCGCCAGACTGCAAAGCCATTTGAACTGCAAGGTCGGCGGTTCAAGCTCACCAGCTGCTCCCGCTGTGGGTCGGAATCGACTCGACAGCACTTAACAACAACAACCATGCATCCACACCTATGGCTTTATTTTCTGGAAACACTTATATTTCTAAATAAAGACAGCATTACAAACAACACTTATTAACATGTGCAATAATCTACTAGCTAAAGCATTAGAAAATAGAATTTCACAGAATAGTCTCATAATTCAAACATATGCCTACCAAAAGAAAAAGCTTAATGTTTATCGAGTACATGTAGGGGCCAAATATTTTTAAATCATGGAACTTGCAAGTTTTATCACATTAGTTCATCGATTTTACTTTCAAACTTTTGAGCATGAAATAACTTCAGCTGGGGTGCAGAGACTGAATCCTAGTAATACTTTCTGAGGTGTGATGCTGCAGGTTAATGCGCTATATACTTCAAGGTAAGTTTGAAGAACAAGGTCGACGGCTCAAGCTCACCAGCCACTCCTCCAAAACCCTATAAGGGGTTGCTATGAATCAGAACCAACTCGATGGCAATTAACAACAACAACAACAACATATAAACAATGATAGCCCAATGGTAGATTTTTGAGGGACTCAACTATATGCCCTACTGAGTAAGTACTGCACTATCTGAAGCACAGAAAGATTATCTATGAGCTCATCTGTTGGATGTCACAGTGAATTGAACTGATACTTGGTTAAACTCTCTTTGTTAGCTTTGAAAGTCACATGGTTTGGGGCACCTTCCTTACTTTGCAGTCAAATATACAACATTTTAAAGCATTGTTTTAAATTGGAATATGACAAATACCTGTTCAGGGCAAAGGACAGATTTTTCATTCATTTTTTTTTTCACTTAAAAAAATTTGAAAAGAGAATGGAATCGAAAAAAACTTCGTTATTTTGAAATTATAGATGAGAAAAGAATAGCAAAAGAACTACAATGAGCTAGACCCTTTAAGAGGCAATAAAACAGTGCAATTTTAGTATTGTCCTCTGGTGAGCTTTTGCATGATGCCTAGAATTATGATACATTAGCCTCAGGAGAAAATACTAAAATGCGTTCATGTACTACATGCCATTTCCTGAGCGAATTAACTACTGCCTTCATTCTTTACAACCCAAATCTGTTCTTACAAAACATCAACACTTACTACATTAAAACCTATATGTTTCCCACAGATTTTCAGAAGAATCTGTGCATTGTTTCAATATTTTATATCTGCAATCATACTCAGTAATGACTGAAGCAAAGATGAGGTGGCAGCTTTCATTGTAGGAAAGATGAGTAATAAAATCATCAGCGTACAAATGATTTTTTAATTAGGTTTTAATCTGCATATTTAGAAAAATTATTTCTGTGTGAATTCCACACTGATAATTTTTATCTTGGTGCCACAGCTGCAGTCACTAATGGCAGATGCTATGGACACCCTTGAAGGAAGAAGAAATGATAAAGAACATGTGTGGAATACAGTCCAAAAGGTAATACTTTCAGCTGAAGGGAAAAGATACATTATTTTCAAAGAAAATGTTCATCTTGGGTCAAATCTGTTTAGGAAGTGAAAAGAAAGTTCTTCTGGTCATTGCTCATTGTTTAGCTTTGCTTTAGTAAATTCAGCACTGTCCCTGGAAATGCCACCAAATCACATATGGATTTATTTAATCTGTTCCCTCAGGTCCCCTCCTTTTCCAACAGATTGTCATATGCTTTCTGGGTTCTTCTTCATTATCATGCTGTTTTCATATTCCACTTCCATGATCTGCTTCTTCAATATGGGGCATTATGGGTGGTTTGTTTAGTTTCATTTTTAAAAGCTTATATCAATATTTTAGTACACACCCAACTCTTTCCCATTTTTTGTCACTTGAGGGATGTATAATGGCAACAATTCAAGGAACTACAGAGAAGTGGGAGCTTTAATCTTCTTGGTAGAGGAGTACCAATATGGTTGTTAGAGGCAGAGTAACATTCCTGCATTGACTACTAGAATTTAAGTGTGAGGACCACAAATGTGCACCTGCTTCCAGATATGCAGAAGCCTGAGTATCAGCAATGGGACCTTGTTACACTGTAAGAGAATCTAATATTGGGTCTGAAGCCAACTCAAAATGGTAAATTCTGATCCATCTACCCTCCATTCAAACTCCTCCAAATCCCTTAAATCCCCACAGAGGGAGAATTCATGCCAGGAGATACGTGAGGAACAAATCAAAAAAGGCTTCTATTTAAGAGACAGTAGTCATTTCCACAGCACATAACCACCACCACCACCAATCATTCATGAGGGATCTTGGTGCATATGAGAAAATGTATATCTGCTCTAATCAGTTCAGAGGTCCTATGATAAATTTATAAAGGAGAAAGCAACTGAATTCAGCAAATATTTGTTGTGTATTTACTGTGATAGAAAGAATATGAGGCGTTAGGGAATCTGTGCTAGGCAAGACAGACATAATCCTTGCTTCTGTGGAATTTATCCAATATGGAGGAAGTCACATATTAAACAGCTGCTTACAAGTTTGCAGAGTATGATGATAAAGAAGTGGGTGATCAACAATCTCTGGAAGCAAGTGACATTTATACAACGTTTAGACGTGTAGGCGTTATCAGGTAAAAGGTGTGCAGATTTCCAGTAGGAATAGCTTGTAACAAGAATGCAAAGAAAGCATATGTCATGTTAAAAATTGGGTAAGGGTGTAGGAGAACAAACACCAAAATGAGGAACAGAAGCAGACAGAGTCCAATCACAGAGGAATGTATAAATGATGCTAAGGATTTGGAATTTTTCAAAATCTATTTAACTATAGGATGTTCTTAACATCTCTCTAGGACTGTAGTGAGAATAACAGATTGAAATACTACAGAAAGGTAGGGAGATAAGTAATAAAGTGGTGTCGAACATCCACTCATTCATAGTGTTAGCTTGAGCTGAGGTGGTGACTATATAGATAGACAGAAGCAGACAGATAAAAAAAAAAAAAAAAAAAAATCAGGAAACCAGATCAGAGGTCTTCTTCAGTAACTAGATATAGAGGTTGAGAGAATAGAACAAGTTAAGCATGATGCCCAGATAAGTGACTTGAACAATTGGACAAGGGATAAGGAGATGTTTGCTGGTGCCATTTACTAAGGATGGGAACACCGTTAGGGAACAACTTTTGGATGAGACTATAAACTCAGAGTTCATTTTGGACACATGATATTTGAAAGGGAATTGTTTAACTAGGTAGGAAGTTTTTAATAGGTGCCTGAAAAAGTAAGAGAACAATAAGTTATCACAGAGGAAGAAATTAAGAAAGCAACCACCTCTTATGCTGAGGAATCAAAGGGAAGAGACTACAACTTAGAAACTTGGAACAGGGGTCTACTGACCCCAAACTCAGATCTTCTATGAGGAGGTGCTGCTCAGTAGTGTTAATGTCTATGAGAATGGAGGAGGGGTCCTGAAGGGCTGGGACCCAGAAGAAACAAAGTTCATGTTAATGCGCTGGACTGCAAGGTCGGTATGAACCACAAGGTCAGAGGTTCAAGCTCACCAGCCACTTCTCAGAAATCCTATACCGGGTTGCTATGGGTTGGAACTGACTCGACGGCACTTAACAAGAACAACAAGTTGAAATAAAATTGGGCTTAAGGGATTTACTACTTATAGTTTCTTCTGTTTTAATATCTCTGTCATATTTGGAAACTATTTAGTATTTCTCCTTCTATAGTGCTATTATTGAATAGCATTCAATCGTGCTATTGCCTATTGAAGTAAATTTTTGCCAACTTGATATCATTAATGGTTTATTTACCGTTGAGACCCATGGTTCATGAGGCTGCATGTGGCAAAGCCTGTATTCCAGTTGTAAAAAGCAAAAGAATTTATATGATTGGAGTACTTAATTCTTGCAGACTTTATAAATGCACTGGACTGCAAATGATTTTGAACCACAAGGTCAGCAGCTCAAGCTCATCAGCCTCTCCTTGGAAACCCTATATAGAGTTGCTCTGGGTCGGAACCAACTCCATGGCACTTAACAACAACAGGCCTTTAAGACTGATGTTTCAAATGGGAAGATAAGGGAGTGGTGGTGTGATTCTGCAATTTTTGAAAGAACTAGATTCAACTGAGGCTACAAAAAAGAATGTCTGGTTCTAGAGTACAGAAGCTTTGCTAAAGAGACTTCACAGGGACAACAAGCAGACAGGAAAAGCATAGCCATAACCCATGAACAAGCAGCAGAGAGGCAGGAGCAAGTCTCTTCTTTCTTCTTTAGTCTTGCAGTCTACCTCTAGCATCCCCTACTGGCAGAGACTAACAGCTGCCATAGTAAAAGTAAGGTTTGCAGAATCCCAGCCCCAGCATGGCAGAGATGATTATAAATAGAGAAGGATGGGTCTGGGGTTGAGAAACTGGAGGTTAATAATGATCACAAATGAATATTAAGCATAGGATAGGGCAAGATATTCAAAAGAAAATAAAGAAGCCTAAAGTCCCGGATGTTGTTGTTGTTATGTGCTATGTTGTCCGTTCTGACTCATAGCGACCTTGTACAGGGTTTCTGAGGCTGTAAATCTTTACAGGAGCAGAAGGCCTTCTCTTTCTCCCATGGAACAGCTGGTAGTTTCAAACTGCTGATCTTGCGGTTCACAGACCATTTCATAACAACTATGCTACCAGAGTAATAAAGATAGAGGTTTAGTAATCACTGGCAAGTTGATGTTAATTGAAATCATTTGAGTAAGGGACAATGGTTTAGAAAGAGTGTATAGAGTAAAAAGAAAAGAGAGTCTTGAAGAGCACATTTAAAACTTAAGACTAGAAATCTACAAGAGAAACTAAGAAGGAATGGCTGAAGGGATTGGAGCTAGAGGTCAACCAAATTCAATGATGATGAAAACAAATCAGTATAATCAATCACTTTGCTGACTATAGAAATAATTGTTTAAAGTGAAGGTTAACTAACTATGACCTGTGGGTCAAATCTCACTCATCATCTAATTTTGTAAATAAAGTTTATTGAAAATAGTCATTCACATTCATTTATATATTGCCTATGTCAGCTTGGGCAGAGTTGCCATAAAGACTCCTAAGTTCACAAAATCTAAAATATTTACATTCTGGTCCTATACAGTAAAAGTTTGCTGAATCTAGAGCACCATCCCCCCCATACACAAAAATTTGCATTTGTTGTATTGTTGTTGTAATTGTTGTTAAGCGCCATAGAGTCAGTTTCAATTCAAAGCAATGCTGTATACGGTTTCTGAGGAGCAGCTGGTGGTTTTGAACCACCAACCTTGCAGATATTTAAATTTACAAATCCAAGTGATAATAGAATACCCCATTGCCCCATTCTAGCTATCTATTGTTTTGTAACCAAAATCCCACTGCCTTCAAGTTTATTCTGATTCATAGAGATCCTACAGAACTGTTCCTTAGTGTTTTCAAGACTATAAATCTTTTCAGGAGCAGACAGCCTCATCTTTCTCTCACAGAGCAGTTGATGGATATGAACAATCAACCTTGCTGTTAGTAGTTCATTGCTTAGCCCCAGTGCTACCAGGGCATTCCTCTGCTTTCTAACCCCAAATTCATAGTTTAAAACAATAATTCAGTGTTCTCTCTCAGTTTCATGGGTAACTACAGTGTCTCATGCTGTTCAGTCAGATGGCTCTGTGTATAGGGCTCGGATTGTAGGAAGACTAAAATGAACTGTTTTTCTGCTTTCATAAGTGCAGATAGAGTGCTCCTTGAAGGCCAGGATGGCCAAAGTTTGTCTTTCATACTTCGGACATATTGTCAGGAGGGAACAGTCACTGGAGAAGTATATCACGTTTGGTAAGGTGGAGGGTCAGAGAAAAAGAGGAAGACCCCCAGAGAGATGGATTGGCAAAGTGGCAGTATCCATGGGCTCAAGCATGGCAACAATTGTGAGACTGGCCCAGGACCGGTTAGTGTTTCGTTCTATTGTGCATAGGGTCGCTATGAGTCGGTACCAACTCAATGACACCTAACAACAACAACAACAAAATGAACTGTACATCTAAGATAGCTCACTCACATAGCTACAGGTGATACTAGTCAGTGGAGTATCTAAATGTGGCTTCAAATAGCAAGACACCTGAGTTCTGATAGGAAGTCTTTCAAGAGAAAGAAAACAGAAACCATCAGTCCCCTTAAAAGCTAGGCACACAGCTGGTATAGAAATTTCCACCATATATATATTCTATTGATCAAGGTAGCCACATGCCAGCCCAGATTCAAAGTGTGGAAAGAATAGATTCCACCTCTCAACAGAGAGGTGATGTATGCATTCACTGAGAGAACAAAATGATAGCACCCAAAAGTCTGTTTGAACCGCAAGATTGGTGATTCAAGCTCACCATTTGCTTTTCGGAAAACCCTTTACAGAGTCACTATGAGTCTGAACCGACTCAATGACACGTAACAATAACAACAACAATCTTGGAGACAAGCTACAGAAACAGAAATCCAGCTCTTTATTCCAGGCTGGAAAACATACCTGCAAACAAGCAGGAGTCAGAAGGACAGTAAGTCAAGGCTTCCAAAGTCTCAGTGTTTGTAACACTGCAGAGTCACTTCACCCAACCATTGGGTATTTGAAAAGACTCACTGGTAAGCAGCCAATCTTTCCAAATTAAAAGCCTTGGTAATAATCATGGTTTTCTAAATGAAAGTTCCTAAGAGGTCTTTAGGAAGATGTGAATGGGAAGGAACAGCGCGCCAAATTTTTCCCAAGGGCTTTTAATTTGGTTAATGTGACTCTACAAAGGATGATCGTATCACTTTTCAGACAATTCCGGTAGCAAGTAAGTAATTTCCTTTTACTGCTACCGAGTTAATTTGAGTGTGCAGAAAAAAAAAAAAATTATAAAAAAGCAACCCTAATTGTACAAGCTACACTGTATTCTGAGCCCACTAGAAGTTGATATCAGCATCACCACCTCTGAGATCTGTTATCTGTAATAGAAACAGCTGTTCTACCTAATGAAAACACTTGAAATTTTCATCGGAAGCAGCAGAATTATAGCAGCACCTCCTAGTTCCACATAGTTAAAAGGTCTGTCAGAATCCCCATTACCTAACACAATTTTCTGGGCTCTACTTTGTTATGAGCCTATAAAAAGCCCATCAAGATGAAATCTGATTCATGAGTGTTGACCTCCTGTCTACATTTTGTTTTCTTTGAGTTTTCACTAAGAAAGAGAAAGGCAGTTGCGTTTTCTCCAAATTCACAGAACTAAAACATATTCTTTAAAGAGTTTTAGGAAAGTGGCTGTTGTTTTGAGGGGATTTTGCAGGATATTTCCTTTCTTGTAATTAATTCAATAGTAATAAATAAGTTGATTTAGCTGTGCAAATATAAAAATAAATAGGGCTTGTAAAAATTAAAATTAAAAACTTAATTTTCTGTGTTGGAGAGTCCTGTGTCACAACGCATTTAATCAAAAGTATCACTCTTAGCTTAGTCTGATCTTGTTTCTATAACAACATCAAAACACAAAATCTGAGAAAATACAGCCTTTTGAATGTTCCACAGGTCCTGTTAAGACACTGCTTATTCGTTCATGCACTCATCTAACATTTTTGAGCACCTCCTCAGTGTTAAACAATCATCTCTTGTTAAGTGTTATCAAGTGGGTTCTGACTCATAATGACCCTGTATGTGGTTTCTGAGGAGTAGCTGAAACGTGTGGTTTACAGTCCAATGCTGATGCCATAGCATCACACCAGGAGACAATCACCTAGGCTTGGAAATGCAGCCATGAAAAAAATAATACCTGAATGATGTTTGCATTCTAAAAGAGTTAGGTAGTTCATAAACTACAAAAATAAATATACAATATAGGTTAATAAATGCATGGGGGAGCTGGAGAGCAAGAAAGAAAAATGGAAAGTGTCAGAGGATTGCAATTGCAGTAGAATGGTCAGGGTAGGATTCACTGAGAAGGTGACACTTGAGCAAAATGTAAAAGAAATGAGGAAGGAAGCCAACCATGCAGATATCTAGTGAAAAGCATTCTAATTTCAAGGAAATGCAAATGCCCAACCCTGAGATTGAAGAGTGCCTAGCATTTACAAAGAACAGCAAAGAGGCTAAGGTGACTGAAATAGAATCAACAAGAGGGTGGGGGAGTAGAAGATACAGTGAGAGAGGTAAGTGAGGGAACAGTTCCTGTAGGATCTTTCAGTTTGACAGAGTAGGGAGTTACTGGAAGCTTTTGAGCAAAGCACCAACATAATGCTTCGTGTGAAAAAAAAAAACAACATTAAGTTACTCTAAACTGCTGAGTTGTGAATAGATAGAAGGAGACAAGTGTGTAGTTAGGGAGACAAGTTAGTAGGTTACTGCAATGATCCAGGAAAATAGTAATGATGGCTTGAGCCAAGTGGCGGTAAATATGATGAGAAATGGTCAGATTCAGTATTCTATCCAGAACAAGAGCTAAAGTTTCTTAAAAAGGAAGCTTTATTGCTGTTACAGACTCATATAGACCTTATATAAGGTTTCCAAGATTTTAAAAACAGCAAGAGCAGAAAGCCTCATCTTTCTCCCATGAACCCAAAAGGAAGCTAATGCAGAAAAAAAAAAAATGTGCCCTGGCCTAGCAATTTCAACTTCAGGGTCTGTCCCAAAGTAGATCATAAACCACTTCCTTTCTCTGGGCCTCAGTTTTCTCATCCGTAAAATAAAGATATTGAACTAGAAGATTCTAACCCTCCTCCCAGGTCAGATGAATGGGTCTTTAGAAAGGCAAGTCACCAAAATGAAAGAATAAGTGTTCATATTTACTGTGCTCATATGTGCCAAGAATTTTCCTGTCCTACATAAAAATAATAAAATCACTTCTGGCTGTTTTAAAAAAGAAAGAAAAATCTGCTGTTCTCTTTACTTATTGTTGGTGTTGTTAAGTGTCATCAAGTTGGTTCTGACTCATAATGACCCTGCATAGGAGCAGCTGGTGAGTTTAAACTGCCAACCCTGCAGTTCAAACCGAACTTGTGGTCCAGTGCTTTATTCCATAGTCAGTCAGCCCATTAATCCTTACAGGAGGCAAAAACTATAATTCATTAAATAGAGAAATTTAGCAGTTTGCCTAAAATACACAATAAATAAAAGGTGAAGCCAAGACTTGATCTAACCCAAAAGGCTGACATATGTCCAAGTTCTTCTGTTGCCTGAAAATCCTGACCAGCCAGCTTTATATAGAGCAATGCATGCAGGTATGGACAAAGTGGGCAATTAAGGTAACTTCCAACCAAAGTAGAATTTGGCCACAGATAAGCCCAGTTTGTCTATCTCCAATTAGCAAAATAAAACTCTGAGTCAAATAAGTCAGTAATACATTTGGAAGTGAGCCTACTTTTGTACCCCAACTTATATAATCCTCCTTCTCTGCCCCTAAGAAGTCCTCGTGATGCAATGGTTAAGCATTCAGCTGCCAACTGAAAGGTGGCATCCTGGGGAGTCTTATACGGCAGGAAGTTCTAGAAGGTCAATCAATGAGTCAGAATCAACTTGAGGTCAATGAGTTTGTTTGTTTGTTTGCTTGCTTGCTTCTTGTATCGCTGTCTCTTGCTTTTCCATCAATAATCACAACAGAGAGTCCAAATCTGCAGCTCCATGATCATTAATTCAGCTCCCACTCATAGAACTTAGGCTTGTGACCTTCTGAGAAACAGTCTTAATATCTTCAGAGTCTGTCATTTTATGTTACTTAACATTAAATCCTAAGATCCATATAAATTTTATGAATGAGGCATGGAAAGAAAAATAGAAAAGAGTCCCCTTAAAAGAAATATATGCCAACAGTTCAGTGAGGACATTCCTATTTCTACTCATCAGAGAGTCAGTCAAGTAACACTCCATGTGCAACTCAGAAAAAAAAAGTTGTTCTTTCTTCATCTATAGCTTAAATTTTGCACTAAGATCAGAATTTGATCTGTTAAAACACAAAGCATTGTCTTGTCTGTTATGTCTCTAGATCACTGATTTAAGACTGAGTGAGGATAAATGAAAACTTGTTATTTTCAAAGCAATGAGAGAAATGCTCTAACCTATAATCATTGTCCTCTGAGTTTTCATGAGAAGAGATGCTTTCTTAGAATTTCATTCAATATCATAATATAAAACAGCTCATCATAAGCTTCAGTGAATCCAACTAATGGAGTATAGGTAGAATTGCTTTAAACTATTGATATTAATTTATTCAAAATCATTTCGTTTTTTTGTGTTCCTTTTTGCCTCCAAATCTTAACTTGTAAATCTTACCCATTGTTATTATACAGAAATTACATTCATTGATATGCTAATTTTGTGTTTTAAGGTGAAATAACTGTATGTCACATAGCAAATTTGTTCTGTTCAGGACTGTTGATTCAGGCAATGCTAGCAAGGGAAAAATGAAAACTTGAGAGACGGGGCAAGGGCAATTGGTGGAAGAAGGAGAGGAAAGAGTAAACTGGAACATTTTATTTACTTTCCACATCAGCATTCAAACGTGAATCCTTCCAGAAATTCTTCTGAGAGAGGTTGCACACGCAGCACTATCATTCATCAGCCAGTCTGACTAATACATGGTTAGGGCATGCAGTTGTGTCTCTCTGAGAGTATTGCTGCCTTTTCAAAGATTCAGCAATGGTACCGCTCATTTGCAAAGCAGTTTTTCCAGCAATCAGGTTTTTCCTCTGTGTCTTGTTCTTTAAGGAGTCTCTATAGATTTATTGCAATTTGATTGTGAATCTTCTCAGCTTCTGGTTATGGGCTTCCTCATTATCATATCCCCAAATTCCTTTACAGTGTGTGCTTCAAGCACTGCTAAACAGTTCTATCCACTGCAGAATGTAGTTTGTATAACAAAACCCAAGTACTCTATTGCTGACCATCCTGGGTGGAGGCTTTGAGGATAAACAAGGTCCAAGGGATTGAGAGAGGCCAGGCTACTGGAATAAATCATTGCAACTCCTAGGATAAATGAGTCTGTGCTAAAAACTGCACAATCATAGTCAGAGGCTGAGCCCTATGGCAGCAAAACCAAGTCTAGTATGTAGAGTAGAAAAAATCTTGGTCTGGGCCATCTCCCTAGGCCACACAAAGTTGTGGTAGTGGTGAAATGCTATTGAGTTGGTTCCAACTCATAGCGACCCTGTATAGGGTTTCCAAGGAGCAGCTGGTAGGTTTGAACTGCCAACGTTGTGATTCACAATTCAGTGCTGATCCACAGGACCACACCAGAAATCCAAATGGTAAATTGCAATTATCACATAAGGTAAATATTTCTCTTCTCTGACTTAGAGGAGAAAGCATGTGGTTGACTTGCTAAACATTTTCATCCATCTTTCCTTTAAGACTGGGAATTCCTCATAAACTATGTTGATTGCTAATATTGTCCTCTAAAAGTTTGATGAGTTGACAGGAAATTTGCAAAACAGAAACATTTCTGTACAGAAGTTGAATCCTAACATGGTCCTCATCTAGGATGCCTGTATTTAGGAGCTCTGCTATTTTTAATGAGGAATTTTTCAAGATACAGAAATGGATAATCTGCTATCATATACACATACCTAATAAGAAACAGTGTCAACCAGCAAATTATTGAAGTATGTCAGACTTTCTGAAGCTTGGTTCTAAGTAGTTGTCACAATTGAAACATAAGCTATAATTTTTCAGAAAAATAATATGCTGATTAACAATGATAATTATAACTACTAATATCACTGATTATTAACTGGTCTCTTAGTCTACACCAGGAGTCCTGGTGTGGCACTGTAAGATAAGTACTGGGCTGTTAACATCAAGATCAGAGGTTCAAACGCGCCAGCCACTCCTCGAAAACCCTATACAGAGTCCCTGTGAGTCAGAACTGATTTGACAGCACTTAACAAATATGTGTCAAGCACTTCAAGACACTATCACATTTAATTACAACAACCTTATGAGGGAGATGTCATTATCCCTCATTTGAAAAATGAGGACAAAGAGCTTTGTAAAATTAACAAGGAAACAAGTCCAAGCTTATAGTAATACGATTTAGTTTTAAACTGAATTTCTTTGGGTCAAAGACTCTCTTACTGTAACCACTAACTCAAACACTTGTCAAGCCAAATGCAGCTGCTAAAATGCAATGGCACAAAGAACATCAAATGACCCAAACTCAGAATCCTTAAGACAGTCATTTGAGACAATCTTTGATTCTGCTATGGTAAGCATCTTTTTGCTTCCATAAAAAACCACCTACTAACCCAGCTGCTCTGATCGGCCTACTGACTCAGACTGCCCTGCAACAGCTGTCTAGTCAAATCTAAACCCCTGCACCCACTGCTCTTTCCTGGTTCATGCTTCTCTTACTGTCCTCCCTTCTTTTGTAGACACATCACATTTAGGTTTGCTTGATAGCTTCTCTCTTCCTGCAACTTCAGAATTTCAAGAAAGCAGCCTGGAATTCTAGTCATTCCTGTAGTGCATTTACTGACACTCTGAGGGTCACTCACTGGGGAGTGATCTGAATTAGCATTCTGAAATGCATCAAGGTGGCTTCATCTATGAAAGCGCACTTCATAAGTACATATTGTTCTACCCATCTAAGCTTTATGATTACCACACAGAAAGCTTTGAGGCCAGAAGTGGGTCAGCAAGTTGTTCACCTCCTTTATTTCATGGGCTCTTTCAGGGCCATTTGATCCAGATAGGAGCTAACATAGGAAGATGACTAAAACAGAAACTGGAAATGCTCATAGTATTCTAAACCAATTAGTGGTTTTGGTCTTTGAAAATGCTTTCCAAAATGAATGTTTCAGAAGGGCAGCAAAAAAAACCTGGGATGGATGGAGGGCGCATTTATCTCAATTGTGTTTTGAACTGAAGAGTTAGTACAGTTCGTTCTAAAAGCTACTCCCTTTAAATTGCCAAAAATGTCTTCTTTGCTTGGCAGCATAGCATTTTATTGCATGTATTTTATACATTAAGTTTCTGCAATCCTTTATAATTCTGGAGAATAACAGAATAACAGCTTATACCACTTGGTAGCTAAATGAACCATGGGACATCTTCCATTCTGTATTGAAAGTGAAATTAATACAGAGTTCAGAGCAATTGGCTGGTACCTCATTCAATCATTTATAGTGTACTCATTATACCTTTCCTATTTTGGAGAAGGGCAAGAATGAAAGTGCCTTTACATGCAGCCCTGAAGGAAGGTATGGGCCATTTATCATTCTGATTATGACTTTCATAAAATGGTGCATGTGGAAGAAGGGATAAGATTGTAATCTAAAACACACAAAAATAACATAAGGACAAATACATCCACATTTCCTAGCATCATCAAAACTCAGTGTGTGTAAAACTTATGTACACTCTGCTAAAATGGCTTTCTGATGGAGAAAAGACTTGGAGGCAGAGCATAAATAAGATGGCTGGTGAAAAGATGAATGTGGAGATACGTTGGAATGTAAATATGATGTGAATGTGGAGCTATTCTACATATGTGATAGTGAAAGATAGACTGTAGTTAAGCTCCTTTCTTTTTAAGTTAAAGGTATTCAAAAGACGTTTAACTTATAGAGAGATGCCCCCTTCGGCTTCACAATAGGTGACTCATTTCATTATAGGGAGCAAATATTCAGAAGCCACTGAATGAACTGATTCGAGAAATGAAAATACCTCTCTCTTCCTGAGGCACCGGAGTGAAATCATTTTTCTAAAAAGCTATAATAGAGGAATTTCACTTCCAAGAAGATGAAATAGACATGCTTTTTCCTATTTTGCCCATTAAGAGGAACTTAAAACAGTGGAAATTATATGTAAAACCAACATAAAACTCCAAAAGGTGGGGAAAAAAAAGCAGATATTCTAAGGAATGACACAGTGGTAAGTTTACAGTGTTTTTCAAGAATTAAAAGAGCCAGCAACCCAAAAACACCAATGATCATGGCAAAAAAAAAAAAAAAAAAAAAAAAGCCTTCATAACTGCCTGCTCTTCCTTGCCAAAAGGGGGCAGCGTAGCAAGACAGGCTTATAAGACTTTCAGACAATCAGATAAAACTCACTCTACGTCACTTATTCAGCACAGCAAAATGTGATCCACCTATGTTGGTATAGGCTAACTGAAGAATCAGACTTCCACCTCTATTATGCTACAACAAGGTGCCGTAACCCTTACAATCCATCAAGATGAGACTAGAGAAGATCAAGTAGCCAGCCTGGACCTTCATCCCCACCTGACAATAACAAGGTGTCCCTCTTCCTTGCTCTCCATAGAGTGGTGTCAGAGGAAGACTAGTGGAAAGTCCGAACTTTCATCACCTTCCAATAGTAATGAGCCACTCCCATATGTTGGTAAGGCACTCCTACTCCTCCTAGAAAGAGAGGTATTAGTGGATTTCTACTGAGCAATGTGAATGCCTTACCCTGCCCAAGAGGCTCTCTCTCAGCTATCAGTGGAGACCAGCGAGGGAATCTGGAGACCAGTAATAAGGCAATGTCTATTTATTCTCCTAACAGAGTGGTGCCAGAAAAATTCAGCTAAACCAGAGATTTAAATAAGATCTAGAATCATATAACATAAGACACTAAAATGTCAAGGTTTTAATTGAAAATCGCTCATCATAATTATAACCAAGAAGCTTTCAAACTGAATGAAGGAAAACAATCTATAAATGCCAACACTGAGATGATAGAGATGTTGGGGTTATTTGACAAAAATTTTAAAGCATCATCTTAAAATTTTTGGAATAAACCATTACCATAGCCTTTAAAAACAAATGAAAATAAAATCGTCTCAGTAAAAAATCAGAACATCTCTGCAAATAAATACAAGATATGAAAAAGAGTAGATGGAAATATTCCAATTAAAAAATACAATAACCAAAATAAAAATCTCAGTGGATAGATTCAGCAGCAAATTGGAGGGGCAGAGGATAGAAACCCTGAAATAGAAGATATTTAAAAACCTCAAACTCACTGCCATTGAGTCAGTTCAACTTAGAGTAACCCTGCATAGGGTTTCTGGAGCTGTAAATCTTGTGGGGAGCAGCGAGCCTCTTTTTTCTTCTTTGGAGTAACTGATAAGTTTGACCTCCTGGCCTTGAGGATAGCAGTCGAGTGCTAACCCTACAGCACCACCAAATAGAACAACAATAATTTCTCCATCCAAACAACAAAGAGAAAATTAGAGGAAAGAATGAAAGAAAGAAAAGTCTCAGGGACTAGGATGTCTATGCCATTAGATCTAACATTCATTTAATTGAAGTTCTAGCGAAGAAAGTGAGTGGGACTGAAAATAGTATTCCAAGAATAATGACTGAAATTTCCTCAAATTTAGCAAAACACATATACCTATAGATTCAGGAAGTTGAGTGAACACCAAACAGAATAAACACTAAGAAATCCATACATCACAGTCAAACTTCTAAAAATGAAAAACAAAGAAACTACATTGAAAGCAATAAGAGTGATATGATGCACTACCTACAACAGAAGAACAATTCAAATGATTCCTCACAATGTGGATTTCTCATAAGAAGCATAAGGCAAAAAGGAAGTAGCACAATATTTTTCAAGTATTGAAAGAAAAGAATTGTGTACACAGAATTATATACCCAGCAAAAGTATCTTTCAGGAATGAAAGTGAAATCAAGACATTCTAAGACCAAGGAAAACCAAGAAAATTTATCTACAGCAAATCTATCCTAAAAGAACAACTAAAGGAAATCCTCTTGAAATAAAGGAAATATTGAAAGGACAAACTGAAATATCAAGAAGGGTGAAAGAGCATAGTAAGCAAAAATATGAGTAAAAGCAATACACATTTCTACTCTTTAAATTATTAAATTATGTTTGATGTTAAAAGCAAAAATAATAACACTGTATGATGTGGTTCTAAATTTGTGTAGAGAAAATATGTAATACAATTATAAATGGGAGAAGACTAACAGGACTTAAAAAGAGGTAAGCTTTCTATGCTTCAATTGAAGGTAAAATTAAGACACCAGTAGACAGTGATCAAATTATATGTGTGTGTGATGAGTGTGTATAATATAGTAATACCTAGAGCGACCATTAAAAAGAAGAACTATACAAAATGATACACTCAAAAAACATTATAAATACACAAAATGGAGTTGTAAAAAATTGTTTAAGTACCCACAGGGAGATAGTAAAAGAAAACAGAGACACAAAAAGAAAACTAGCTTATGTCCTAGCATACTAGTAGGTACATTAAATGTAAATGGTCTAAATTCATCACTTAAAAGACATAAATTATAAAACAGATTAAAACCTATGTGCTGTCCATTATAAAATTCACCTCAAATATAATGATACAGTCAGATTGAAAGTAATGGGAAAGGATGTATCAAGCAAACATGAATCAAAGGAAACCGGAATGGCTACATTAACATAAAAGAAAGTAGAATTCAGAACAAAAAATTAATTCCAGAGACAGAGAAGAATATTATATAATAATAACAGTTTCAATCAGCTAAGAAAACGTAACAATCTAGATGTGTATGTATCAAACAAAAGAGCTGTAAGATATGTGGAGTAAAAACTGAAAGAAAATAATGGAGTCATAATTTTATCTTATTTTCCATTAGACAATCAGCTTTATTTGAGATGGCAGTATCCACAGGCTCAGAAATCAGCGAACAGGCCACATGTACAATCATCACACAAGAAAACCAGAGTTAGAGGGACTAGAGCTAAAAGTTTACTTGGTCATTTCAACACCCCCTTCCCCAAAAGTTGATAGAACAAATAATAAGAAAAGCAGCAAATATAGAAAACTCAACAACATCTTCAACCAAAAGAATTTAATTGTATTTATAAAACAATCCAGTCACTAAAAGTAGAATACATATTGTTTTTGTCAAGTGCCCATGGAACATACACCAGAATAGACCAGATTCTGGACCATAAAACAAACTTCAACAAAATTTTAAAGACTGAAATATAGAATGAGTTCTCTAACTGGAATGAAATAAAACTAAAAATCTGTAAGATAAAAATAGTAGAGAGGTTTCCAAATACTTGGGTAATCAATGAACCTTAAAGGAAGCCTTAAGAGAAATTTTAAAAATATGAAGTGAATAAAAATAAAATGATATATTTTTTAATATAGTAATGAAGTGAGTGGGACTAAAAATAGTACTCAAAGAAAATTAGTGAAATTTTCTCAAATTTGACAAAATGCATAACCTATAAATTCAGAAAATTGAGTGGATACCAAAAATAAATAAATACTAAGAACTTAGAGATAAACCCACACAAATATCCCCTCTTGATTGTCAAAGCAATTAGATGGAGGGACGATATTGTTGTTGTTAGGTGCCATCGAGTCAGTACCAACTCATAACGGCCCTATGTACAACAGAACAAAACACTGCCCAATCCTGGACCAACCTCACAATCCTTGCTACATTTGAGCCCATTGTTCTGTTATTGTGCCAATCAATCTCACTGTGGGGTCTTCCTCTTTTCCTCCAACTCTCCACTTTACCAAACATGATATTTTTTGCCAGTGATGGGTCCCTTCTGACAATATGTTCATGTATGAGTGATGAAGTCTGGCTATCGTGGCTTCCAAGGCGCACTCTGGCTATACTTCTTCCAACACAGATCTATTTGTTCTTTTTGGAAGTCCATGACACTTTCAATGTTCTCCTCCAACACCATAACTCAAATACATCAATTCTTCTGCATTCTTCTTTAATCAATGTCCAACTTTCACATGCATATGAGGTTATTGAAAATACAGCTTGGGTCAGGTGCATCTTAGTCCTCAAACTGATGTTTTTCCTCTTCATCACTTTAAAAGTCTGGTGCAGCAGATTTGCACAATGGGATACATCAGTTGATTTCTTGACTGATGCTTCCATGAGTGCTGATGGTTGATCTGAGCAAAATGAAGCCTTTGACAACTACAATCTATTCTCCATTTATATGGATGTTGTTTATTGGTCCAGTGGTGAAGATTTCTGTTTTCTTTACACTGAGATTCAACCCATACCTAAGGTTGTGATCTTTGATCTTCATCAGTAAATATCTTAAGTCTTTTTCACTTATGGCAAGCAAGGTTATGTCATCTATATATCACTGGTTGTTAGTGAGTCTTCCTCCAATCCTAATGCCATGTTTTTCAGCTCATATAATTCTGCTCTTGGATTATGTGGTCAGTATACAGATTGAATCAATATGGTACAAGAATATAACCCTGACACATACCTTTCCTAATTTTAAACCATTCTGTGTCCCTTGTTCTGTTCTAACAACTGCCTCTTAGTCTGTACACAGGTTCTGCATGAGCACAATTAAGTGTTCTGGAATACTCATACTTTGCAATGTTGTCCATAGCTTGTCATGGTCCACATAAACACAAGTGTTTGCATAGTCAATAAGGTACTAGTAAACATCTTTCTGGCATTCTCTGTTTTCAGTCAAGATTCACCTGATATCAGTAGTGATAGCCCTTGTTCCACATCTTCTTCTGAATTTGGTTTGAGCCTCTGGAAGTTCTCTGTCAATGTATGGTTGCAGTCATATGTGCATTATCTTTAATAAAACTTTACTCAAATGAGACATCAATTAGGGTAAATAGCAGCCTTTTTTCATTCAATACCAATTAATGATAAAACTGTCAGAAAACTAAGAATAGAGAACTTCCTCAAATTGATAAACAATATCAACAAAAATTCTACATCTAACATTATACTTAAAATGAATGTCTAAGTGTTTTCCCCCTAAAATAGAAAACAAGGCAAAGATATTAGGGCTCACAACTCTTATTCAATATAGTTCTGGAAATACTATCCCATTCAATAAGACAAGAAAAAGAAATTAAAAACATGACTCAGAAATGATGAATTAATACTATCCCTGTTTGTTTATGTAGACTATCCCAAGGAATCTGCGGGGGGGGGCGCCAGGGAAGGGGTTGGAGGGGAGTGCAGGGAGGATTTTACAAAAAAAGTGAATTCAACAAAGTTAGAAGATATAAAACAAATAATAAAACAATTGTATTTCTATATACTAGCAATGAGCATAAAGACACTGAAATTGAAATCACAATATCATTTACAATCACTCAAAAAAAATCATAATATACCTTGTTACTATTGGTGTTAAGAACCATTGAATCAGTTCTGACTCACAGTAATTTTCAGTAGGGTTGCCAAGCAGCAGCTGGTAGATTTGAACATCCAATCTTGTGATTAGTAGTTTAGTGCTTATCCTACAGTGCCAGACCAGTACTCCAGTTATACAACTACTCCTCACTTATTGCCTATATCATTATCTAACATTTAACATTTACAGCAACTTTTATGAGAATTTTAAACTGAAAATTCTTAGGCAGCACCTCTAATTGTCTGGAAGCCACACAGTGCCATGGACACTCTCCATGGGCCACCCCAAACAATATGTTGGAGGCCCTAGCTGCAACTAGGACCCACAAGGGATGATAGTTGGCCAACTATAGTATTCCTTCTCATTTTCATCCATGACATCTCAGTCTTGTCACAGAGGATGGAGGGTAATGGCAGATGATGCAAGATTGTAAGCTGGAATGGGAGAGACTGGGCAAGGGCCTAAAGGTGTCGAGAAGTCAATGGGGAGAAGTAGTAAGTGGAGACCAGAGAAGAAGGCCACACATGGCTGCATGACTCAAAATAAAGGAGGATAAGTGGGGTCCCTGCTCAGGGTGGGTAGTAGACAACACCTGAATACCATCCTAAAAACCCCAAATCCTGTGAGTTGATGGTAGGGAAGATGCAGTGGGTAAGGGGAACTCATTGAACCACGTGTATCCCAAGACAAAGTGGGGGCACCCAACGGGTCATGAACAATCACAGAAGAACGACCAGAGCAACAAGCATGAAGGTGGGGCTTCCTGACTGTTGTATAATACTGATTTCACATAACAACTTAGTCTTTGAAATCTAACCAGCTGGATAAGTGAGGAGTGGGTGTACTTTGGTTTAAATATAGTAAAACATGTACAAGACCTATCTGTCAAAAACTATAAAATGAAAATTAAAGAAATCAAAGAAGATGTAAATAAGTGGAGAGAATTCCTGTGACCGTGTTCATGGACTGGAAGATTCAACATAGTTTAAAAGCCAAGTTTCCCAAAATTGGTATACAGGCTTAGCACAATTCCTATGGAAATCCTAGCAAGATTTTTTTTTTTTTAGATACAAACAATATTCCTCTAAAATTTATATGAAAAGACAAAAACAAAAATAACCTTCTGCCATGGTGTTGATACTGACCCATAGCAGCTGTACATAGAGATTCTAAGACTACAATTAGCAACTCAGTGCCTAACCCACAGTGCCATCAAGATTCCTTTCAACATCATCAGCCATTAGAAAAATGCTCATTAAAACCACAATAGCATACTACTACATACCTATTGTTGTTGTTGTTGTTGTGTGTCTTCGGGTCAATTCCAACCCATAGCAACCCAGTATAGGGTTTCAGAGGAGCAGATGGTGAGTTTGAACCACCATTTCAAACTGACTTGGCAGTCCAGCACATTAACCCACACTAGGACTCCTATTAGAATTTACTTTTTAAACTTTCAAACAGTAAAAACACTAAATGCTAATGAGGAAGTAGAGAAATTGGATCAATCATACATTGCTGACAAGAATGTACAATGTTACAGCGACTGTGTAAAGCACTATGGCAGTTTCTTAAAAAAAAAAAAAAAACCTAAGTACGCAACTACCATGTTGTTGGATGCTATGAAGTCAACTGTCAATTCTGACTCATGGTTCACTTACTCCCTGAGTGCTGAATGCTCCCTCAAAGACTTAAAATTTCAGAAATCCTAAACAGGGTCACTATGAGTCAGCACCGATTCCACAGCACTTAACAACAACAACAATAAAAGGGTTTACAAGTCTGACTTCAGAGCATGTCATCAGGCCTATCTTCCAAGGTACCTCTGAGTGACTTCAAACTGCCACCCTTTTACAGCTTGTCTATCTGTTTGAATGCTAGCCAAAAGCTAAAGGCAACTGCTATGTTATGAATAATAGAAATGACTCCATTTCAGAAACTAAGTTTATTTTAGAAATTAATTTCAAGCCTGTTTGAAAACAATTGTAATTCTAATAAGAATTAAAATTCAAACCATTTTCAATGATAAATATTTAAAAGTGTTCAGTCTGCAAATTAAATTGGAACAGAGCTAAGAAACTAATGTTAACAAATCCACTGTAGTGGAGTAAAATTTGTTTTCACGAGAGGATTTTAGTCCAAACTGCTAATCACTGAAAACACATTCTCATTCAGTAGCCCCCCACTGCAGTCATGTAAACCCAATATTTATTCCTAATAAGTCAGATTTTTATTTCTTCTAAGTTATTTCTTTCAAAAAGCATCTATAAAAGCTTTATTGAAAATAAAATTCTTAAGTCTTTGAAGTACTCAATTCCTGAGGCAGGAACATGGACAAACAAACCCATATAAATCTACCCACTCCTCTCTCCTTAATCCGGTAAGAAATCCAATTGTTGTTGTCGTTAACTGCCGTCAAATTAGTTCCGACTCAAAGCGACCCTGTATAGAGTTTCGGAGGAGCAACTGGTGGGTTTCAACTGCTGTCCTTGTAGAGTCCAGTGTGGATACTGCAGTGCCACGCCAGAAGTCCAATGTTGTTGTTAAATTCCTTTGAGTCATTTCCTATTCAGAGCAACCCTGTATAGGCTTTTCAAGGAGCGTCTGATGAGTTTGACCTGCCGACCTTGCAGTTCAAACTGACCTCGCTGACCAGGGCACATCAGGACTCTGGAAGTCCAATAGGAAGCCCCAAATTCAAGTCCAATGTCTTCCTTCTCAGTATAGTTTCCCACTGGCTTTGTTTTTGAGATAAACTTCTTCTCCCTGCCATAGTTTGAAAGAGACAATATCGGTTTCTAACATGTAAACTAAAGCAAGCAGGAAACACCAACCAAGTTGATGTTGTTAGATGTCATGGAGTCAGTTCTGACTCAGAGACCGTATGTACGACAGAACTAAGCACTGCCCGGTTCTGCGCCATCCTTACAATTGTTGTTAAGTTTGAGCAGGTTACTGCTGCCAATGTGTCAGTTCATCTCATTGAGAGTCTTCCTCTTTTTCACTGATCCTCCACTTTACCAAGCATGATGTCCTTTTCCAGGGACTGGTTGCTTCTGATAACATGTCCTAAGTATAAGAGACAAACAGACACAGCCTCACCATCCTGGCTTATAAGGGGCATTCTAACTGTACTTCTTGCGGCACAGACTTGTTTGTTCTTCTAGCAGTCCATAGTACTTTTAATATTCTTCTCCTACACATAACTCAAATGCATCAATTCTACGGTCTTTCTTATTAATTGTCCAACTTTCACATGCATATGAGGCTTTTGAAAATACCATGTCTTGAGTCAAGTGTACCTTAGTCCTCACATTGATATATTTGTTCTTGAACACTTTAGAGAGTTCTTGTGTAGCAGATTTGCCAAGTACCAAGTAGGAAGCACCAAACAGTGGAAAACGTGAATTTTTAAAAGCATCAAAGTCACTTTATGGTTTATTAGTGTTTGATTCCAAGCCACCCTAATTTTCTCAGTAATTCTTTTTCTCCTTTGCCCTATCTGAATATTTTCCTTTCAAAGCCACTGCTATACTGTCCTTTCTTGTTCCCACCTCTCATCAGCTTTGTGTATGCTAAGTTGCTTATCATTTCTCTCCTTAATTTGCCCCTTTATAAACTCTCTTAAAAACAAAAAAGTTGCCCTCACATCTAATTCATCTTAACCCACTGTGTCGGAGTAGAACTGCAGAACTGTTCTCCATAGGGTTTCCAATTCCCAATTTTTCAGAAGTTAGTTATTAGACCTTTTTTCCAAGGCATCTCTAGATGAACTCAAATTTCTCACCTTTCAGATAGAGCTACCTGAGTACATTAACCATTTGCCCTAAAATTCAGTTTATTTTCCAGCGATTACCTCTGTTCTCACAGCCATCCTTCCCATAATAAATGAAAGGCAATTATGTTGCTTTGACCATTGGCTCATATGCTTTCAATTATCAAATGGGAACAGGCTGGGACTATGAGCAAATGGAGCTGCCTATCCCAAAACTCAGCACCTGGTAGAGAGTCCGTGGGATTTTTTCTTCCAAAGAAGATTCTAGAACAGAGGGCCACCTGCACCAAGGTAGCCCTGTACTTTCCACCTACATATATTTTTATGGACATTTAAGATCCAAACCAATTTTACACTAAAAGATTATTAAAGAAAATATTCAAGTACTTTTTAGCATGCCTGTATTGAAAGTGATTATGAAATGGTTATATGGGATGAAACCTATTATTTTCATTTGTAAAGTATGACATTTTGTGCTGGAATCTAGTAGAAAATCATAAGTTCTTGTTATGCTGAAAAAATTTTAAGTTGTTATCTTGAAAGAAATATTTAGTGCCAGTTAATTACTCTGATGAGATTATAGACCAGAAGGAAATAAAGCATTCTGTGTTCTGCCTTCTTCTATTAAGCAAATTAATAATAGGAGCCCTTTGGATGCAAGATAAAACTTTAGTACACATGTCGAAGATGATATAATATAAAAAAACAAAACCACTGCCATAGTAGATTCTTATTTGTAGGGTTCCAGAGGCTTAAGTGTTGATGGGAGCAGACAACCTCATTTTTCTCCCATGGAGCTATTCATGGGTTTGAACCACCAACCTTATGGTTAGCAGTCCAGTGTGTATCCCACAGTGTTGCCAGGACTCCTTGGAAGCTGATATGGTGGTGATCATGGTTGTGTGCCACCAAATCAGTTCCAACTAATAGCGACCCTGTATAGAATTTTCAAAGCTATAAATCTTTATGAGAAGAGAAAGCCTCATTTTTCTCCCATGGAACAACTGGTAGATTCGATCTGCTGACCGGGTGGTTAGCAGCCCAACTAATAATCCACTACAATAATTTTATAGAGGGGGCCACATAATCCAAGCCTCCGTAAATGTCCATATGAACCAGTTCAGTGCCTTTCATTATGTGCTAAGCCACAACAGAAGTGTTTGGTTGTGGCTTTGTGCCGTGGAGTCAGTTCCTACTCATAGGGATCCTGTACAGGGTTTCTGAGGCTGTAAATATTTAAGGGAGCAGAAAGTTTCATCTTTTTCCCTTGGAATGGCTTATAGTTTCAAACTGACGACTTGACTCATAACTGCTATGCTACCAGAGCTCCTAAATTTTCTGTGTCCCTCCATGGAGTATAAGTCATATTGCAATATGTCCTCCTTCCACTGAGCATATTTCTATAGACTGAATCTAGGTTAAACCAAATATCCTAGCGTGGCGCTGTAGGATAAGCACTTGACTGCTAACCACAAGGTTATCAGTTCAAGCCCCCCAGCAGTTCCTCGGAAATCCTATAAAGGGTCGTTATGAGTTAGAACTGACTCCACGGCACTGAATAACAACAAAAATGTTACAATAATCAGTTGAATTTAATAAAACTAGAATGGGTTTTCAAACCTACTAGATACTCCTCAGAAACCCTATATAGCGTCACTATGAGTTAGAACTGACTCAGTGGATTTAACAATAGTAGAATGGGCTTTTAAGGTTTATTTACAAGAAAGGGAAATAAAAGGCCTACAAATTGATAAGAAGTAAAGCTATCCCTATTTGCAAATGGCATGATCCTACACATAGAAAGTCATAGAGAATCTACAAGAAAGCTACTGGAACTAATTGAAGGAGTTTAGCAAATTGGCAGTGTGCAAAATCAAAATACAAAAATCAGTTGGATTCCTCTACACTAACAAATAGAACCCTGAAAAGGAAATCAAGAAGTCAAAACCATTTACAATAGCCACCCAAAAGATGAAGCTAACCAGAGAAACAAATGGCCTATACGAAGAAAACTATAAAACACTACTGTAGGAAACCAAAATAATCCTACATTAGAAAGAAAACATCCCATGCTCATGGCTAGAACAACTTAACATTATAAAAATATCAGTATTACCCAAAGCGACCAATAGATACAATGTAATACCAATCAAAATTCCAACAACATTCTTTAATCCAATCATCACTAAAACTAATAACCAACTTTGTATGGAAAGAGTCCACAGATAAGTAAAGCATTACTAAAGAAGAAAAACAAAGTAGAAAGTGTCACACTTTCTGACCTCAGAACCTACTATACAGCCGTGGTACTCAAAGCAGCTGATACTGTTACAAACACAGACACATAAACCAATGGAACAGAACTGAGAAGCCAAAAATGAATTTTGAAAGTCCATCTACCTGTGGGCACTTAATCTTTAATAAAGAGTCAAAGTTCATTAAAGGAGGAAGAGATAGTCTCTTTAACAAATGGTGCTGGTAAACCTAGCTATCCATTTGCAGAGATGTGAAACAGAATCCACACATCACATAATATACAACCATTAACTCAAGATGGATCAAAGACCTAATACCAAAAACTATAAAGATCATAGGAGAAAAAATAAGGACAAATCTAGAGGTTTGTAGCTATATTTAGAAGCCTATTTATTGATGACATAAATAGGCTTTTAAACATAGCTAAAAATGCACAAAAAGCAGAAACTAAATGATTGGGCCCTCCTAAAGGTCAAATATTTATGTTCATCAACAGACTTCTCCAGAAGAGTGAAAACAGAAACCACAGACTAGGGGGAAATTTTTGGCATCAGTACATCTGATAAGAGCTTAATCTCTAAAATTCTTAGAAAATTCCAACATCTCAACAACAAAAAGAAAAACAATCCAATTTAAAAGTGGGCAAAGGAAATGACCAGGCATTTCACCAAAGAAGACATTCTGGCAGCCAACAAATACATGAAGAGACGACTCACAATCACTAGTCATTATTGTTGTTTGGTGTCGTTGAATTGGTTCCAACTTACAGTGATCCAATATAGGGTTTCCAAACCTGTAAATCTTTACAGGAGTAGAAAACTTCATCTTTCTCCCATTGAGCAGCTGATGGGTTTAAACTGCAGACCTTGTGGTTAGCAGTCCAGTGCTTATCCTCCAGTGTTATCAAGTTGGTTCTGACTCATAGTGACCTTGTGTACAACAGAAAAAAACACCAACTGGTCCTGCGCCATCCTCACAACTGATGCTATGCTTGAGCCCATTGCTGTTGTCACTGTGCAAATCTATCTTCTTGAAGGTCTCTCTCTTTTTCTCTGTCCCTCTACTTTACCAAGCATGATGTCCTTCTCCTGATAATATGTCCAAAGTAGGAGAGACAAAGTCTGGCCATCTTGGCTTGTAAGGAACATTCTAGTTGTACTTCTTCCAATACAGATTTGTTTTGTTCTTCTGGAAGTCTGTGGTACCTTTAATATTCTTCCCCAACATATAACTGAAATGCATCAATTCTTCTACAGCCTTCCTTATTTACTGTCCAACTTTCAGACCCATATGAAGCAACTGAAAATACTCTATCTTGTGTCAGACACACCTTAGTCCTCAAACTGACATCTTTGCTCTTGAACATTTTTAAAAGGTCTTGTGCAACAGATTTTCCTAATGCAATATGTCAATTGATTTCTTGACTGCTGCCTCCATCAGTGTTGATGGTGAACCCAAGCAACATTAGGTTTTTGACAACTTCAATCTTTTCTCCATTTATCATGATGTTATTTATTGGTCAAGTTGTGAGGATTTTTTGTGTTCTTTACATGGAGGTGCCAATCATACTGAAGGCTACAGTCTTTGATCTTCATCAGTAAATATTTTAAGTCCTCCTCTCTTTCAGCAAGCAATGTTGTAGCATCTGCATATCTCAGGTTGTTAATGAGCCTTCCTGTAATCCTGATGTATATAAATTGCTGAATGGGAAACTAATTTACTCTATAAACTTTCACCTGAACCACAATAAAATATTTAATTTTAAAGAAAAATATGTACTTAATCTACCCCCTTGGTTTTCACATACCTCACAAATGACTTCCTACTCTTCAAAAGTCTGAAGGGATCAGATATAGATCTCCAGGCCTTTCATCTAAGGCACCACTGGGTGGGTTCAGACCTCCAGTCTTTTGATTTGTAACTGACTCTTTACAGTTTGCACCATAAATTGGAGTTTTCATTAATATATTTATGCATTCAGTGGTTCATCCAGTCAACAAATCTTTTTTAAGAACGTTCATAAACAACCACCAGGCACAACACAATTATCAACTTTGTGGAAGACTTAATCATTTATAATGAGCTTTTCCCAAGTATCAGGCCATTTAATCCTCAGAAAAATATTGCCCAGTGGACTACAAGGGTAAGTCCAAAAAGTATTGGTACTAGGGTTCCAGTTCATATATATACAGGTTTATTCCAAAAAAGAAACATGTTTAAATGTGTCTCTGTAATCAGTGTATGACTTAGACAAGTTCTCTCAGTGACACACGTGTCTTACTCTCCTTAGCACACCTTTGAAAAAAAAATGTCCAATCAAAATAGTGGCATAAGAGGAGACCTGATAAGCCAGTTAAATTCAAGGCAGAGAGGTCAGCCTAGGTTATGATGATCGTTTCCTTGGGATTCCCATGGGGTAATTTTGTAGATTTTCTCAAAGAACACAGGGTGATCACAGGGCCTTCTTATGAAAAAATATTGAGAAAATTGAAAACTACAAGGGTGAGTCAAAAGTTATCCACACTCTTGACTGTTAGAAAAGAGAAATACATCATTTTTTAATATGATCTCCTTGTTTTTCAATACATTTTGTCCATCTATCAATTAAACTTTCATATTCCCTTATTTTAAAATGTGTTAGGCTGAGCTGTGAGTCACAAATTCACCACTGTCTTCACTTCTTCACCAAAGATGAATCTTCATCCTCAAAGGACTGCTTTCAGGGGACCAAACACAATGAAAGTTCAATGGAGCAAGATCAGTACTATAGGGAGATGCTTTTAACACTTCAAAAGGAAGTTTTTGCAGAGTGTCAACAGTGTAGGCAGAGTTGTGTGGACATGCATTTTCATGCAAGATCACAACACCCTTGGATAACAGTCCTCTGCATTTAATCTGAAAGTTAGGCTTCAATTCTTCAGTGAGCATCTTGCTGTAATGAGCACTGCTGACTGATGAACCTTTTTCCTGATAGTGTTCTAATACAGGCTCTTGAGAATCCCAGAAAACTGCAAGCATCAATTTTCCAGCTGATGATTGAATTTTGAACTTTTTCTTGGTGACGAATAAGGATGTTTCCATTCCATACTCTGCCGTTTGCATTCAGATTCATAGTGATGAATCCATGTCTCATCACTAGTACTGATTTTTTTAGAAGAAACTTTTACCTTCCTTTGAGTATTGGTCCAAATTTTGTTTGCAGATGTCCAAACGCTTCTATTTATGCTCTTCCATTGTGTGAGTACCTATCTCACACAAACTTTTTTAAACCCAAGTTTGTTGTGCATTATTTCATAGGAAGAGCCATGGCTGGTTTGCAAAAGATTTACCACATAATCCACTGTCACTCAGCTATTTGACAGACTCATTTCACATGCACACTCAATGTTGTCAACAGCCATGGACATGGATGTATATTTAATATAACTAGAGTATGGATAATTTCTGACTCACCCTTGTCCTTTGAAGAAAAGGCCAGAAAAGTTGTATTGAGAAATATGTTTCCATCATGAAAAAGCACCTGCTCATTCTTCAAGAGCAGCATGAGCTGTCTGAAGAGGATTTTGTTAGAAACCTTGCCCCATCCACTCTACAGTCCTGATCTTGCCCCTTCAGACTTCTTTTTGATTCCCAAACTTAAAGAACTTTTCAAATGAACACAACTTGAATCCCTCAAGGATACTAAAACTAGCTTGGCGTAAATTAAGAAAAGCACAGAATTCTTCCAGGAAGGGTGAGAAAAATGGATCCACCACCTTCAGAAGTATATAGACCTAGACAGAAACTAGACAATAAGAAATAGTGTCATGTTTTGATATTTTTGTTTAATAAAGGTTTCTATGATTTTGTAGCAATACTATTACGTACCCTCATGATCATTATTAATTCATTATTTACTCTAGACATGAGAAAATGAAAGCTAAAAAGTGAAGTCACAGGTTTAATAAGTAGAAGAATGAGTACTTCCACTACTCTTCTACCTGTAGATTGCACTATCCTTCCAGTATGTAAGTCAAAACAAAAGAAACTCATCACCCCTTTAATACTAGTTAGACATCGCAGATTCCTGTTGTTCTCTGTTCTCCAGATCACACTTTCAGATCTTTCAACATTAAAACCCTGGATATATCCAGACTGGGTCTGATAGCCCAGATGTGATCTGACCTAAGCAGAGAAGGGATGAAACTTGAATTTTCAATTCTATGTTCAGGCCAGTTTTTGAAGAGGCGACTAGAGAATACTGATGATTTATATTGACCTCACAACCAATTTGTACTACTAGAAGCTCACATTTCCTTCCCTTCTCTATCCACTACCACTCTACGTTTTGCCTAGTGGAGTTGAAGACCTAAAATTGTAAAACTCACACTTAGCACAATTATTGGGAGAGTCCTGGTGTGGCACTGTGGGTTAATGCATCGGACTGCAAAGTAATTTGAACTGCAAGGTCGGTGACTCAAACTCACTCACCAGCTGCTCCTTGGAAATCCTATACAGGGTCACAATGGGTTGGAACCAACTTGACAGCACTTAACAACAACAACAGCATTGCTCACAGAGTTCTGGTGTGGTACTGTGAGAGAAAGCACTGGACTGTAAGGTCAGTTTGAACTAGAAGATCAGCAGTTCAAACTCACAAGCTGCTCCTCAGGAACCCGAGACAGGGTTGCTATGAGTTGGAATTGACTTTACAACACTTAACAACAACAACAGCATCACTCATAGAGAGAAAGCCAAAATACATGGTGACAAGTAAGATTATTTGACATTTTATATTATTTCACTTTCCTATGAATTTTTTCCTGTGTACTGGGCATACAAGCCCCAATCAATTCAAGCACTAACTCTATTGTTATTGCTTGCTATCAAGTCAGTTCCAACTTATTGTAACCCAGTTTACAAAAGAATGAAACACTGCCTTGTCCTGCACTAGCCTCACAATCTTTGCTATGTTTGAGGCCCATTGTTGAAGCCACTGTCAAAATCCATCTCATTGAGATTCTCCCTCTTTTTCTCTAACCCTCTATTTCACTAAGCATGATGTCTTTCTTGAGGAATTGGTCTCTACTGAAGAAATGTCCAAAGTAAATATGACAAAGTCTCAACATCCTCTAAGGCTCTTTCCTCCAATACCAATTTGTTCATTTTTCTGGAAGTTCATGTTATGGTCAATATTCTCCACCACCGTCACAATTTGAATGCATAAATTATTTTTTTTTGGTTTTCTTTTTTCATTGCCCAGCTTTCCCATGTATTTGAGGCCATTGAAATTATCATGACTTGGGTAAGTTTTACCTTAGTCATCAAACTGACAACTTTGCATTGGGCAAATCTGCTACAAAAGACTCCTTTAAAGAGTTAAGGAGAACAAACAAGATGACAGATCAGGTAGAAGTCCAGTGAGGAACTCCATAAGCAACAACACAGAATACTGAACCAAGCAGCCTCAGGGGTTGGTGCCAGAAGATGGGCAGGCTTTGGAAGTACCTGAGAAGGAATTCAGAAAAATGATTATCAAATGTATAAAAACACTATACAATGGAGTTGAGAAAAATAAGGACGAAGTCAGGAAAGTGCTACAAAAACAATCAAATAAGATAGATACAGCATTGGAAACAATTCAAAACCTACAGAAAGAGGTCCAAATGATTAATAATCAGATATCAGAAATGGACAATACACTGAAAGTGCCAAAGAGTAGAATTGAAGAGATAGAAGCCAGAACTCGTGAGCTAGAAGATAAATCTCTCAACACTACTAAGACAGAAGAGCAAACACAAAAAAAGGATTAAAAAATCTGAAGAAGACTTAAGATTCATTTTGGACAACATGAAGAGGAATAACTTAAGAATTATCCGCATACCAGAACAGGAAGAATCACATAAATCCACAAAGGAGATAGTTAAAAAGCTTCTGAAAGAAAATTTTCCTAACATCCTGAAAAGCGAAAAGATAAGCAATCAAGAAGCTCAATGAACCCCAGGAAGGATAGGCTCTAAAAGAAAATCACCAAGACATGTAATGATGAAGCTCTCCAAAATCAAAGATAAGAACAAAATCCTGAAAGCAGCTAGGGAAAAGAGAAATGTAATATACAAAGGCAAGAAAATCAGATTAAGCTCAGATCTCTCAACAGAAACCATGCAGACAAAAAGGCAATGGGGAGACATATATAAATCCCTGAGAGAGAAAAAACTGCCCCCCAAGAATCCTCTACCCAGCAAAGCTGTCAATCAAATATGAAGGTTTAATCAAAACATTCCAGGATAAACAGAACTTAAGAGATTTTGCCAAAGCCAACCCTGCTTTTAAAAACATCCTAAAGGAAGTTCTGTGGACTGAGAACCAATAAGAACAGACAACAACTACAGAATGACGTACATGCAGCATCACCCTGAACTCATTCAACAAATGGAAGAGTTAAAAACAGAATAAAATTATAAGAACAGATGATCTAGAAGGTCAGTATATGATCAAAACAATTACAATGTGAAAGACAGTAAACACAAAGGAACAGAGATCCAGGTGATGAGAAGGTCAGATAGATTATAGGATAAAATAGACTGTTTTAAATGGAGGGAAGAGTTAATGGAATATAATCTGAAGTGAATAGAGAGAAATACTGTTTACTGATGGTACATGGAGGGGATTATAATCATTGTAATGAAACAAGGTGTATGATTTATTGAATGTAAAACTGATGATCTGCCCTGTAAACTTTCACTCAATCCACAATAAAAACCTTAGAGGAGGGAAAAATAAAAAAAGAATTAAGAAGCAAAAATGTCATACGTACTAATGTTGCTGTTTTTAGGTGCCATTGAGTGGGTTCTGCCTCATAGCAACCCTGTGCACAAGAGAATGAAACACTGCTTGGTCCTGCACCGTCCACCCACAACCATTGTCATGCTTGAGCACATTACTGCTGCCACTGTGTCAATCCATCTTGTTAGGTGAACCCATTGCTGCTGCTACTGAGTCACTCTATCTAACTGGGTGTCTACTAATACTACCACTAAATAATAGTACTTCAAATTTCTGAAAATACTTCACATAAATTGTTTAATTTCCACTAAAATCATGTACTAATAAGAGACCTGGTGACACAGTGGTTGAGTACTCTGCTGCTAACAGAAGGTCAGTGGTTCAAACCCACCAGCCGTATTGCAGAATAAAGATATGGCCGTCTGCTTCCAGAAAGATTATAGCTTTGGGAACCTTTTGGGGCTGTTCTGTAGGGTGGTTATGAGTCAGAGTCAGCTTAACAGCAGTGGGTTTTATGAATATATAAGAGGATAGGGATGGTTCAATGGTAGAATTCTCACTTTCTTAACTTCCATGTGGGAGGCCTAGGTTCAATTCCAAGCTAATGTCATTGTGTGATGCTAAAGAGATTTCAGTTGAACTTACAAACCAGATGTACAAGGAAGAGAGACATGGCAACCTACTACTGAAGAGTAGCCAATAGAAACTCTCTGGATCAGTATGATTTCCAACAGATCATAGGGGTGACACTGGACTAGTTAACATTTTGTTCTGTTGTGCATGGGATTGTCATGATTCAAGAGCCTGCTTGACTGCAGCCAACAGTAACAACAAAATCCAATGAATCAATTGATAAATGAGGAAATTAGATTCTCAATGGTTAATTAAATTTCCCCAAACTTACGTATGTAGAAAATGGCAGAGCAGGGATTCAAATTCAGATACATGTGACTTTACTAAGATCTCTCTGCCACAACCTTCTTTTTGGCTCAGAACATAACTAAAATCATCATTTTGTTTTTTCTTTTTCTTAACAACTTATCTAGAAATGATTTTTGAATGCTTCTGACATGGTGGTGGTTGATGGTTATGTGCCATGGAGTTGGTTCCAACTTATAGCGACCCTGTATAAGGTTTCCGATGCTGTAGCTCTACAGGAGCAGAAAGCCTCATCTTTCTCCCATGAAACAAATGGTAGTTTCGAATTGCTGACCTTGTGGTTCACAACCCAATTCATAACCACTACACTACCAGACAGTGTTTTTGTTTTCTCAGTTTTGAAGTGGACATCATTCTGCCTTTCAGTCTCCTTTGAGGTTGTAGTACAGGCTTTTTTTTTTTTTTTTTTTAAACTCATTCTTAATTATGTGACCTTTTTTCTAATTTGTTATAAATCAAACTCATTCTTGTTTTCCTAAAACAGGTCAGCTAATTGTACTCCTTACCTCCATTAAGATATCACCATTATCTCAAGCTAGAAATTTTACATTCATTCCTGATTCTGCTTTCTTCTTTATCCCAAAGAATTTTTCATCATTTTTATAGCTTTTACTTCTTAAATATCTCATAGGTCTTGCTTCAGGCTTTCCTACTATTTTACATATGCTATGACATTGATCCCCTAACTGAACCAACTACCTCAAGTCTACCTGACTATTCCACTTCCCATAACAGCACCAGATTTATATTTCTAACCACATAACTAAGTCATTTTAAACTTTGCAAGCTGATCCAAACCTATTTTTCTTGTTGTAAGCCCTCCACTTCCTCCCTTCACTCCCTCATCTATGTTCCAGTAACGCCAACCAACTCGACCCTGCTCACGAGCCCTACTTGTATGCTTGCTGTTCCTCTGTCTGGGATGCATTTCTTAGCCAGGCAAAGACAGACACATCCTTGTAGATCCAGCTTGTATCACTTCCAATGCACTTCAACATAGCTGCAGACAGAATTAGCTGTTCTAATGTTTTAGCTAACAACTTTTTGTACACAGTTCTTTTATAAACAATCATTGTACTGTATTGTAATCATTTTTTAATCAACAGCCTTTCCTATTAGGATATGAGTTCATCATATACAAGCATCTTTTTATTTTTACTTATCACTCCTAGCACAGTACCAGATATATCATAAATGTTCAACAAATATATGCATGAAAGAATGAATGTACTTTTAAACAAGAGCTGATAAGAAATTTTTCCTGTAAAATTATATATGTTGTGTGTGTGTATATATATAATCTTATATATGAGTTCTGGTATTGTGACACTGTAGGATAAGCACTGGACTGCTAATCATAATGTTTACTGTTCAAATGTACCAGCCACTCCTCAGAAATGCTATACAGGGTCACTATGAGTTGGAACTGACTGAATGGCCATTAACAACAACATATATGAGCATAATGCCAACTGGCATTATTTATTTCATATTGTTAGAATTTCAGTTTTGAGTTGCTGTTGTATTTCTCCTGCTGTTTTCCTTTTTATTTTCACATCCATCTTTGTACTGACCATTTTGAAACTATACTACATCATAGTTGACACAGCTTTGTGTAGATGAATTAAAAGGCCCTGGAACACTAGTTGTTGACAATCTCCTTACTCTTTCAGGAGGATTATAACCAATTGTCATACAATGGCTCAGAATCTATACTACTAAAACCTGCAGTTATCTGTCATCTGGTTTCCTAAAATTTTCTGTGCGCTCATGTGGTCTGATGTCATTTGGTTTGATTATTTGTCCTAATGCCAAGTAGGCATTGGCAAATAGAAACATAAGAACATGTTATCTGCCTGTTTTGCAATTGCAAAAATTAGACCCTGAATGACCAAGTGGCTTATCTGAAATAGTAAAGCAAATTGAGTCTGGACTAAAAAGAGAGTCTAATAAGAACCTCTGCCCTCAAAATGGCTCATTTCCTTCCTTACATACTTACATATTTCATTGTATGTTTTTATCCAAAAGGCTTTATAAAAAATTTATATCATTTGCAATCTGTTCTTCTTAGCTATTTGAATCATTTTCTCTTCAACCAGTATTTTTTCCCTTAAATTAAAAAACAATAATAAAGAAAGAACCAGCTTTACTAAATCATGCTACAGTTCTCCTGTACTTCAGTAAATTGTTGTTGTTAAGTGCCATCGAGTCGATTCTGACCTATAGTGACCCTATATAAGGTTTCCAAGAAGCAGCTGATGAGCTTGAACCGCTAACCTTGCAGTTAAAACGGCTTTGCAGTCTGGCTCATTAGCCCACAGTGCCACACCAGGGCAATTCAGTAAGTAGAGAAGCTTAAATTGACTTATTTTACCATATAGCACACCATTCATCTAATGGTGTAATCTAAGAGAATGACCTCTGATTTGAAAATGTGCGTACTCATCTTTAGGACTGCACTACTTAGATCTGATGTGAGTACAAATCATAGACTTTTATGACTAGGTATGTCCTTAATACTAACCCTCTCTTATTACCAAAAGTTTTTGGAAACAAGCTCAGAAGCTCTCAGGTAGCAGAGTGAGGTTAGAGTAGAGTAGAATCAAGCCAAGGGTAGAACTCAACTCTCCTGACTACTTATCCAGTACTCTTTCTACTGCTACATTGGCTGTTTCAAGTGCAGAGGAAATCAACTATTATTCACACTATTATTCACTAGCCCTGATAATCTCAAAGTTTAACAAAAGACCAATCTGACAGCACTTAACAACAACAACAACAGCAATAAATATAATAATTAGTCCGTTTACAAAATAAAGCCTTCTAACCTGCTCCACATTAATTATCACATTGGTTTCTGAGTCTCTCCAACTTTGCTTGTTTGTTTGAGGATCTCCAATATCTTGGTGCAAATGGTTAACACTAACACATTCAGCTGCCAGCCAAAAAGTTGAAGGTTCGGTTCCACTCAGAAGCCCACTGGAAGAAAGGGTTGGCAATCTACTTGTGCTAATTAAGTCATTGAAAATCCTATGGAGCACAGTTCTACTCTGACACACATGAGTAAGATTCAACAAGACAACAGCTGATTTTATTAGTTTTACCATACTCTAGGAACTGGGAATGGTTGGCAACATGAACTTAGTTCCTGCCATATGGAGCTTAAATCTAGATGGGAAGACAGATATTATACAAATCATTATAAGCAATTAAGTCACAAATGGCAATGTGCAAAGATACGAATGAATTATGATAGAAATGTGTTACTTGGCTACTCAGAAATCCAACCTGGCCTGGGGTATAAGGATAGACTTCCCTAGGGCAGAGATGTTTCAACTGAAATCCAGAGGGTGTGTGGGGGCTCTAAGGGAGGGAGGTGTTGTGTTAGAGGGCAGATAGAGAGTGCAGATGTAGAGAACATTGCAAAGCTGTGCTCAGATAGCAAACAGACACACTACAGTGAAGCCGATGAAGGGACATGAGATGGAGCTAAAGACAAAAGTCAGAATAGATCACCCAGAACTATGTAGACCATGATGGTAGTGGTGGTGGTGTGCCATGGAGTGGGTTCTGACTCATAGTGACCCCATATAGGGTTTCCAAGGCTGTAAATTTTTACGTTAGCAGAAAGCCTCATCTTTGTCCCTTGGCTGGTAGTTTCGAACTGCTGACCTTGAGGTTAGCAGCCTAGATACGGAAATCGACTTAAGTATTCATTTTAAGCAAAGGAAAGATGCGATTGGATTTACACTTTTGAAAGAATATTCTGGCATCATAGGAAAATGAATTAAAAGGAGTCCATGTACACAGACCTCATGGGAGGTAAGGTAAATAATACAAGGTTAAGTCCAAAAGTATTGCTACAAAATCATGTGATACCTTTATTAAATCAAAATACCAAAATATCAAGCTATTGCTTCTTGGCATATCCTCTATAGAGAGCTCTATGCTTCTGAAGGTGGTGTTTCCATCCACCACTCATCTGTCAGTTTGTCATGGAATTGTGGAGTAGACCACCAATTGCTCACATGCAAGTTCAGGCTGAAGGTAAACAAAATTAAAACAATTCTACAAGAAGCAAAATTTGACCTTGATCATATCCCTCCTGAATTTAGAGATTATCTCAAAAACAGATTTGATGCATTAAACACTAATGACCAAAGACCAGAAGAGTTGTGGGATGACATCAAGAACATCATACAGGAAGTAAGTAAAAGATCATTAAGGAGATAAGAAAAAAGGGGGAGAAAAAATGTATGTCACAAGAGACTCTGTAAGTTGCTCTCCAGTGTAGACATGCTAAAGCAAGTAGAAGAAATGAGGAGGTAAAAGAGTTGAACAAAAAATTTCAAGTTCGAGAAGACAAAGTCAAATATTAAAATGAAATGTGCAAAGACCTGGAGTTAGAAAACCAAAAGGGAAGAATATGCTCAACATTTCTCAAGCTGAAAGAACTGAAGAAAAACTTCAAGCCTCAACTTGAAATATTGAAGGATTTGTTGTTCTGAAGTGCTGTCAAGTCAGTTTCAACTCATAGCAACCATGAATAGGGGTTTCTAAGGAGCACTGTTGAATCTGAAATGTCAACCTTACATTTGAAACCAACCTTGCTGTCCAGCACATTACCCCACAATACCATACCTTATGGGCAAAATACTGAATGATGCAGAAAGCATTAAAAAAAGATAGAAGAGGAGGAGGTGCCAAAAGTTGGGAAGAAATGATTGACAGCTCAGCTGACAAAGAGAACTATCCAGTTTCCCATGAGAACATTTCCTAATTTCTTGGTTGATGAGGATGAGTGTTAGTTAGGGAAGGTAAATATGTCCCCCTGATATATTTAGGTTCCATAGCGGGACCTCTCCTGGACTGGATTCCTTGCATTTCTTTATTCATAGCCTTTGTTTATATACTTCATTTATATTAAATTTGTCATTGCATTAAAAAAATGGAAGGAATACACAGTCACTGTAACAACAACAACAACAGAAAAATGGACAATGTTCAAGAAGAAGTCCGAGGTGCACTGAAGACATTGGCAAAGAACAAGGCTCCAGGAACTAATGAAATACAAGTTGAAATCTTTCAGGGAACTGATATGGCACTGGAGGCACTCACTCATCTATGTCCTGAAATTGTAAAGACAAAGACAAGTGGTTGGAAGAGATCCATATTTGTGCCCATTCCAAAAAGAGGTGACCCAATTGAATGCAGAAGTCATTGGGCATTTTCATTAATATCACATGCAAGTAAAATTTTGCTAAAGATAATTCAAATACACTGCAAAACTACACTGACAGGGAACTGCCATAGGTTCAAGGCAGATTCAGATGAGGACATGGAACTAGGATATCACTGTCAACATCAGATGGATCTTGGCTGAAATCAGAGAATACTAGAAAGATTTTCACCAATGTTCTATTGACTATGCAAAGGCTTTTGACTGTATGGATCATGATGAGCTATGGACAACATTGCAGAGAGTGAGTATTCCAGAACACTTAATTGTGCTCATGAGGAAACTGAACATAGACAAAGAGGTAGTTGTTTCAACAAAACAAGGGTACACCGAATAGTTTAAAATCCTAAAAGTTTTGTGTTAGGGTTGTTTTCTTTCACTATAATTATTCAATCTGTATGATAAGCAAATAATCTGGGAAGATGGATTATGTGAAGAAAAGCATGGCATCAGGATTGGAGGAAGACTAATTAACAACCTGTGTAATGCAGATGATACAACCTTGTATTCTTAAAGCGAGATGACTTAAAATACTTACTGATGAAGAGCAAAGACCACAGCATTCAGTATGGGTTGCACCTCAATGTAAAGAAAACAAAAATCCTCACCACTGGACCAATAAATAACATCGTGATCAATGAAGAAAAGATTGAAGGCTTCATTTTTCTTGGATCCACTATCAACACGCATGGAAGCAGCAGTCAAGAAATCAAATGACATATTGCATTAGGCAAATCTACTGCACAAGACCTCTTTAAAGTGTCCAAGAGCAAGATGTCAGTTTGAGGACTAAGGTGTGCCTGACCCATGCTGTGATATTTTCAGTAGCTTCATATGCATGTGAAAGGTAGACAGTGAACGGAAGAACTGATGCATTTTATTTATGGTGTTGGAGAAGAATATTAAAAATACCATGGACTATCAGAAGAACAAACCAATCTGTGTTGGAAGAAGTACAGCCAGAATGCTCCTTAAAGCCAGTGGGGCAAGACTTCGTCTTTCATGCTTTGGACATAGTAGCAGAAGGTTGGTCCCTGAAGAAGATCATCATGCTAGATTAAGTGGAGGGTCAGTAAAAAAGAGGAAGACTCCCAGCCTAACACAATTGTAAGAATGGTACAGGACCAGGCGTGTTTTGTTCTGTTGTGTACAAGGTTGCTATGAGTCCCAACCGACTCCACAGCACCTATCTAAAACGATAACTCTTCCCTGAAGAATTGTTACACCACAACAAAATGGCAGTTTGGGAAGCCTTGAGGGACATGTTCTTTCTAAATATTCTTTGAATTTGGGGAACAAAAATAAGTCTGAAGGGTAAGATCAGGCCTGTAGGATGGATAGGGTAATGTTACCCAATGAAATTCTCTTAACACAGCTTTGAAGAATAAACAAGTGCATTCATTAGTTGTGATGGGTGAAAAAAAATCCAGGGTGCAACTTTCATGGTCTTTTCTCACCAAAGCAGGTTTCAATTTTCTAAAAACTTGGTAATAAGCCCTGTGATCATCTTGTGTCATTCAAAAACTTCTACTAAGATTTTGCCTTAATCAGTCACCACAAATCAATCACAACTTTCTCAGCTGACTTCTCTGCCTTGAATTTAACTAGCCCAGTAGATCTGCTCCAAAGTCACTGTTTAGAGTGGATCTTTTTTTTTTTTTCTTTTTTAACATTCCATAGTGAATTCAGTGACAGTTTACAGACAAGATCATCAGGTTTACACTCAATAAATCACACACTTTGTTTCGTGTCAATAATTACAGTCCCCTCCATGCAGCAACAGTTTTCCCGCTTCCTTCCTGTGCTTCCTAGTTCTAGTCCATCTACCCTCCCATCCCTTTTCAACTTTGTCCTTAGGTAAATGTAGCTTTTTTGATATTAAATGAGCGACGATTCTGTGGTGAGCATCCCTTATTAGTGCTGTTTTCACCCCCCTATATATCTATCTACTGCTTGGCTAAACGCTGGGCCCCGAGAGTAAGTTCCTTTCCAGAGTTACAGAGTGGTTGAGGGTCATCTTCTCAGGTTCCTCCGATCTCTTTCTGACCAATAAACACTATCATTTTGTTGAATTTTGAGTTTTTGTTTTACATTTTCTTCCACTGTATCCAGGACCTACTAATGGGATCCATTTCAGAGCAGTTGGTAGTGGTAGCTGGACACCATCTAGTTCTACTGGTACCAGAGATTTGTAGACTGATGTCTATCTACATGTTCCATCAGTCCATTGGACTAATTGATTCAAAGTATCTTCACTTCTCATCACTATTCTCTCTTGAGCACATGAAGAGATCAACTGTTGTACCTTAGATGACCACTCATGATGCTACTCACCAAAGTAGCATGTAAAACACTGTCTTTGTGGACTATGGTGTCCCTTGAGACTATGTTACTGAGCCCCCAGGTCTAGCAACTCATTACATTAAGGTATTTGATACTATCTAAGAAGTTTTCATTCCTTTGTCTGCTGTATGCTCCATCACATAAATAGGCATATTTTCAGCAAAGGCAAATACCCAAGTATGAATATCCTCTTACAAACTCATGTATTTATGGGTATACTCCTACTCTTCCTCCCATACCAGTTCAGCCTATGTATTTACTCATGTATCTAGTCACAGAACACTATTGTTACAAGGTTATGTATATAACACTATGTACTCTGTCCCCTTTGGAGTCCTGGTGTGGCACTGTGGGTTAATGTTTCAGACGGCAAAGTCGTTTGAACTGCAAGATCAGTGGTTCAAGCTCACCAGCTGTTCCTTGGAAACCCTATACTGGGTCACCATGGGTTAGAATTGACTTGATGGCACTTAACAACCACAACAACCTCTGTCCCCATTAGCCCTTGCATACCTCCCTGTGTCTTCATCTGTCTTCAATCTCTGCCATCCTCCCTCTTCTTGCTCTTCTTGTGTATTGCCCTCCCTGTCAACCAAGTTAACATGTGTCTATCCTTTAGCCATTGAATTACTCTCCCGTGCCTCCCACCCCTGATAACCATCAAATAATACATCTTTTAGCATTAAAACCATTTCTTGAGTTTTTACAATAGTAATCTCTTTCACTGAGTCTAATATTCTCCAGGTTTACCCATGTTATGAGATGTTTCACAGATTCATCTGTGTTCTTCACCATTGCATAGTATTCCATTGTGTATTTGTTTATCTATTCTTCCAAAAATATGTCTCCATATTTTTGCTACAGTGAATAGTGCTATGATGAATATATATATATATAGTAGAGGGATTGCCGGGTCATACAATAATTCTATTTCCAACTTTCTGAGGAAGCATTATACTATCTTCAACAGTGGTTGGACCATTTTACAAACCCACTAGAAATGTAGTGGGAACAGGTCCCCTCTCTCCACACCCTTGTCAGCATTTGTTTAACTTTACTATTAATTCTGGGGTGAGATGATATCTCATTGTTGTTTTGATTTTTGTCATTCTAATGGTGTGACATTGTATGACAGCCACTTGACCACAAGGTAGGTTTGAACCACAAATTTGATGGTTCAAACTCACCATTCGCTTCTCAAAAACCCGGAACAGGGTTGCAATGAGTCGGAACTGATTCAAAGGCACTTAACAGCAACAATGGCTAACGATCATGACCATTTCATCATATATTGTAGGCTGCCTAAATTATTTCCTTGATGAAGTATTTGTTTATGTCCTCTGCCTATTTTTTAATTGGGTTGTTTGTCTTTTTCTTGTAGAGAGGCTGTAATTTTCTATCAAATTTAGAGATTCGTCTCTTGTCTAATATATCATGACAAAATTTTTTCCCAGTCTGTAGGCTCCTTTTTACTCTTTTGACAAAAACACTTGATACACATAAGTGTCTAATTTTTAGAAGACCCCAGTCATTTATTTTGTTTTCTACTGTTTGTGCATTTTTAGTAATGTTTGATAGCATATTTATACCATGTATTAGAGCCCCTAACTTTGTCTTTATTTTTTAATTGATGATGTTTTAAGTTCTAAGTTTTGCATTTTGGTCTTTCATGCATATTGAGTTTATTTTTTACATGATGTGAAGATATGGGTCTTGTATTATTCTTTGTCTGGAATTCTGGTGTGGTGCTATAGGATATGCACTGGACCGCAGGTCATCTTGAAGCACAAGGTTGGTGGTTCAAAATCAGCAGCCACTACTTGGAAACCCTATATGGGGGTCTTAGAGTCATAAACAACTCGATAGCTCTTAAGAACAACAACATCATTCTTCTGCAAAAGGATTTCCAGTTTTGCCAGCACCATTTGTTGAAGAGACTATCTTTTCCCCTTTTAATGTATTTTAGTCTTTTGTCAAATAACAGCTGATTGTATGTAGATGAATTTACTTCTGGATTTTCAGTTCTGTTCCATTGATCTATTTATCTTTCATTGTATCAAAACTAAGCTATCTTGACCACTGTGGCTGTGTAGTAGATTTTGAGATCAGGGAGTGAGTGATCTCCAACTTTGTTCTTCTTAAGTAGTGCTTTGCTTATCCAAGGTATATTTCCTTCCATATAAAGTTAGTGATCAGGTTTTCCATCTCTTTAAAGAATGATGTTGGAATCTGGATTGGGATTATATTATATCTATCGATTAATTTGGGTAGTGTTAACATTTTCACAATATTAAGTCTTCCTACCAACAACAATAGTATATACTTCCATATTTGTAAGACTCGTTTGGTTTTTTGTAGTAGAGTTTTGTTGTTTTCTTTGTGTAGGCCTTTTGTTTCTCTGGTTAGATTTATTCCTAATTATTTCATCTTTGGCTGGCTATTTACAAATGGTATTGTTTTCCTAATATCCTTTTTAGAACTGTCTTTATTAGCATCTAAAAATCTAACTGATTTTTGCATATTGATCATGTACTCTACCACTTGGCAAATCTTTCAAAGGTTTTCAATTATTTTCTTGCTGTGTATTTAGAAGATTCTATGTATAGGATCATATCCATTAATAAAGAGGGTTCTACTTCTTCTTTACTAATTTGGATGCCTTTAATATCCTTTTCTTGCCTTATAGCTCTGGCTAAGACTTCTAAAACAGGATTGAATAGGAGTGGTGATAAAGGGCATCCAAGTCAGATTCCTGTTCACAAAAAGGATTGCTTTCAGTTTCCCTTCATTGAGAGTAATGTTCACTGTCAGATTTGTATGTATGCTCTTAATTATGTTGAGGAATTTCCCTTCTATTCCTATTTTGTTGAGTGTTATTATCAGGATTGGATATTGGATTTTGTCAAATGCAATTTTTTGCATCGATTGATATGATCATGTGGTTCTTTTTCTTTATTTATTTATATGGTGGATTGTATTGATTATTTTTCTAATATTGTACCATCCTTATATGAATCCCACTTGGTCATGATGAATTATTTATTTGATATGTTGCTGAATTCGATTTGCTAGGCTTTTGTTGAGAATTTTTGTATCTATGTTCATGAGGGATATTGGTCTTTAATCTTTTTTTGTGATGTCTTTGAGGTGAGAATATGAAATAACTAAATATTCTTCTTTCATGGCAATATGCCAATACATATATAAGGGTGCGTCAAAAATTATCCACACTCTGGCTGTAGAATTTATTTCAATCAGCTTTTAGAAAAAACAAATATATCATTTTTCAACATAATCTCTTTGCTTTCCAATACACTTTGTCCATCTGTCAACAAGCTTTCATATTCCTTTACTAAAAAGTGTTTTAAGCTGAGCTGTAAACCAATAAATGCACCACTGTCTTCACTTCCACTCAGAGGTGAATCTTTGTCCTCCTAGAGCTGCTTTCAGGGAACAAACAGGTGAAAGTCTGATGGAGCAAGATCAGGACTATAGAGAGGATGCTTTAACACTTCAAAAGGAATTTTTTGCAGAATGTCAACAGTGTGGGCAGAGGTATGTGGACATGCATTGTCATGCAAAATCACTTGGATTATGGTCCTCTG
>NW_006408561.1:21573552-21575762 GCF_000296735.1 Chrysochloris asiatica | reverse complement strand
GGATTCAAAATGGCCAAAACCTGTCCATTTCACCTTACTAATGCCTAGGATACTAATGTTTATGCATTCCATTTCATTTTTGACAACTTCCAATTTTCCTAGATTCATACTTCATACATTTCATGTTCCAATTATTAATGCATGTTAACAGCTGTTGCTCCTTATTTTGAGTCGTGCCCCATCAGCAAATGAAGGCCCCGAAAGTTTTACTCCATTCACATCGTCACAGTCAACCCTACTTCGAGAAGTCAGCTCTTCCCCAGTCATATTTTGAATGCCTTCCAACCTGAAAGGCTCATCTTCCGGCATAATTGTTGGTGTTGTTAACTGCCATCAAGTTGCCATCATAGTGATCCTGTTACAGGGTTTACCTGTATAGAGTTTCAACTGCCAACTTGCGGTTCGCATTCCAATGCTCATCCTACAGGACCACACCAGGAGTGCAGCACTATAGCTGATAATATTCTGGTGCTCTTCATCATGTTTCAATATTCAATATGCTGGTGTTCTCTGACAGTGGCCCACTGCTATTTATAAGGTTTTCATTGACTAAATACTCAGGAGTCGTCCATCTCTCCTTCTTCCTTGTCTGTCTTAGTCTGGAAACCTGTCCACCATGGGTGACCTTGCTGGAATTTATAGTACCAGTGGCATAACTTCTAAAATCACAACACACAAGTCCCTGCAGTATAACAATTGATAGATGAATGATGGAAAGTTGGCCTAGTTATTACAAATTCCTTTAATTTCTGTTGATCTGGAAATGTCCTAATTTCACCACCATATTTGAGGGACAGTTTTTCTGGGTATATGATTCTTGATTGACAATTTTTTCTTTCAGAATTTTTTTCTTCTTATTTGTCCTTTTTACCTATTTTTGAATTATTTTTTTACTTTTTCTTGTGAATTGAATTGTGAATTTTTTCTAGGTTTACAGAGCAGATCATCAGTTTTACTTTCAACAGACCATTGTTTTCTTTTTGCTTCATTATATGGTTGTAATCACCTCCATGTAACAACAGTTAATAGTATTTATTTCTATTCACTTTAACTATTGCATTCCTCCCTGTGTCTCCTATTAGCTTCGTCTTTCCTCTACTAACATTCCATTTATTGTATATTGACTGCCCTGTCACCCAACATGTGTCTATCATTATTCTTCAGTGTCTTGTAATATTCCACTGTAGGTACCAAAGTTTGTTTAACCATTCTTCTGTTGACGTACATTTAGGCTGTCTCTATCTTTTTGTTATGTCTCTTATAGACAGCATATTGGAGGATCCTGTTTTTCATCCATTTTCCTCTTTGTGTCTCTTGACTGATACATTTAATCCATTTACATTTGGGGTAATTATCAATAGTTAAGAATTGATTATTTTCATTTTTCTGTGTGTGGTGCTTCTGAGTTCTTTACATAATTTTCTATGCTGAGTTCATTTTGTTTGTGGGTTTTCTTTTCACTTTCATTTCTGTTATGTTAATGTTTACTAAATCTTTCTGATTTCCCTTTTTTTTAAATTTTTATGTGCAGGTGTGTTCTTTTTCCTTGAGGTTACCTTATAGTTTTTTAACATTTTCCCTGCTTAAAACAGTCTATTTTATCTTGAAATCTACTTGAACTAATAGACAGCACTTAAAAATAAAAACAAATATCATTCTTTTGAATTATTTTTCAGAAAGGTCCAATGCTTTTTTTCCTCAAAATTTTTTTTCTACCTCTGCCTCTTGATCATTTATTTGAGCCACTGTGTCTTGTTTCTATATGTGAACAAAAACTGTCTGCTGCTTTCAAGATGTTGCGGTGTTTTTTTGTTTGTATTAAGTTGATAATTTTATGTTGGTATATTCTTAGACACTCCCCAACTGTCTCCTAGTGAGTGTGATCAGAAGATTAGTTTGTGTACCATTCTCTGTTTGTTATTTGTGCAGTTATGTTTAAGATAGTATTGGTTGATGTTGGTTGTCATTGATCTGGTGTATAGCAACTAGTATTGACTTTTGAGCAGTAGGTAGAGTTATAGAGGGTAAGGTTGTGTCTAGGTTTATTGGATTCAGTGGCTATTTTCTATTAGGTGAGACAAGAAAAGAAAATACACACAAAAGAGAAAAGGAGAAAAGAAAAAAAAAAGTAAGCAAGCAAAAGTTAAAAAAGAAAAAAGCACAAGCAGACCAACTTGGCGTGGCTAGAAGAACAGAAGATACTTCTTGAA
>NW_006408561.1:21564111-21572031 GCF_000296735.1 Chrysochloris asiatica | reverse complement strand
TAGCAGCCATTGGGAAAGAAGCGGGGTGGGAGCGGGAAGGAAAAAAGGAAAGCAGAGAGAATGAAAGAATAAACCAACAAAAACAAAGGAAAACATCAGGTCAGGTGCCAGACACAGACAGGAGAAAATACTGGGAACTCCTGCCAATCAAGCACCTCACATGGTGGGTGGGTAAGGAATGAAATGGTAACACTCCACCCTAGATAGAGTTTCTGTAGGGGTAGTTGTTGTCTGTTCTGGGCACCCAATCTGGAGGTAGTTCATGAAAACCACAAAAGAGCCAGGGCATCAGAGTGTTTGCATCCCAGAGAGCAGCCAACTGTGAGAGATCCTGCTAGCCCAGGGCTGGCCAGAACCAGGTCTTCAGATCTTGAGTAGGCCACACCTGATTCTAGGTGCAGAAATTGGTACTGCTAGTTCCTCACTCCTTTAGATATGGTTCCAACCTCCCAGATAGCAAGAGTTTTCCTGGAAGTGTACATGAGTGGGGCCAGTCACACCTCTGCTCACCACGATAATGTGTGATACAAGAAAAAATTTCATACATTTCTCTTGCTAATGAGTGGTATGCCTCTTCACCACCTACTGTCCTCTTGCCTTCAAAGTCACCCACAAAAGTTCAAGGTGGACACTCCACACCTGGTCAGCCAGCACAAATCATTTTATTTGCCCCACCCCCAGCCCAATATCTGCATGTCTGTTCAGCTCCTTCTAGTAAGGACTAGTCCAGAGCTGACTAGGGTTGGCCTCCAGATTTGGAGCAGAGTCCACTCGAACAGGGTTAATGTAGACAGCTTCCGCCTCCTTTAATGGGGCTTACAACTGTGGTGCTCACCTCCCTATGGCTCCAGCCACTAAGAGAACAGGAGCTTCCTTGGAGGTATGTACAGGTGGGAGCCAGCCTTGCCTCTGGTCACCAGGGGAATGTGAGAACCAGGAAAAAAATTAGTATCTTTAACTCTGCAAGCCACCGGTATATTTCTCATGCCAATATGTTTTCTTGTCTCTTAAGCTGCTCAAAACAGCTTAAAATGGGCATTCTGCATCTGGTCAGCTGGCACAGGTCACCAGTCTGTCTCCTTTAGTTCTGCATCTGTTCAGCTCTTCCAGTAAGCATTCATCCACTTCTCTATCCCTTCATTTGAAGTTCAAGGCTTCAGTATTATCATCTGCATCTATTTCATATAGTTTTCTATATCTTTGTTGTATTGTTGTTGTTGTTAAGTGCCGTCGAGTCTATTCCAACCCATAGTGACCTTGTATAGGGTTTCCAAGGAGCAGCTGGTGACCTTGAACTGTTGACCTTTCAGTTCAAATGACTTTGCAGTCTGACGCATTAACCCACGGTGCCACACCAGGACTCCCTCTTTGTTGTAGTGTCCGTCATATTGCCTCCTCTCCTAGACCTTTTTTTTGGAAAGCATCACAAGGAGACTAAGACGTATATTATTCAGAGAACTTGTCTACAACCATTGATTGATAGCAGGGACATTTAAACATGTTTTGTTTTAATAGAACTGTGAATGATGTACACTAGTAGCAATACTTTTGACTTTCCTTTATAAGCCAGGTGAAACATAGTATATATTCTGTTGTTGTTGTTGTTGTTGTTGAGTGCCATCAAGTCAGTTCCAACTCATAGTGACCCTGTATAGGGTTTCTGAGGAGCAGTTGGTGAGCTTGAACCATCCATCTTGTAATTCAAACTGACCTTGCAGTCCGTGCATTAACCCACAGTGGCACACCAGGGCCAATATATGTTCTAGTCATCCACTAATTCAACAATACTCTTCCAATGACACATCTTGGATTTATTCTCTATCTTTTTTAATGAATGACAACCCAGTTTGACAACACTACTTTTAATAAACAATTAAAAAAGAAAACAAAAACGGCACATTAGCCACCTAATGGTTATTTTAAAACATTTTTTTTTTTTATCTCATTGAAGGAAGCTTTTTTTGCTGATTAGGGTAGTAATTAAAAATTGTATTTGGGTTAATTGCACACATTCTAATTGTAAAATGCTTTGATCTAAATGATATATTTTTGGTGCAAATGACACAAGGGAGTCATCAACTTAACCATTAATGTAACAGTAAAGTGTCATCCATTTTGTTTGTTTTGATTATGCTCAATGTTCTTTCTCTTTCTTTTTTCTTTTTCTTTGTGGTTTTGTATAAATTAGATAGAATAAATGCATAGAAGAATGCATTGACTTCATGACAGGATCTGAAAATATTCTGTCAAATTATTTGGATGATTTTGCAACTAATCAAATATCATGAACGACAATGTACTTTTGGATAAATTTATCTGAAGTTGTTTGTAAAAGGTTTTCACAAATAATTGCCCCACATAAATAAGTTATCTTGTTTTCTTAAGAAAACTGATGGACTGTTTACATTACCCAATATAATAAGACCTAAGCATAACATATGGATGAGTGCTAGCACTTAGTATTCTCTTTTTGACAATCGAAATTATCTTTGGGTTATTGCTCTGAATGATAAATCAAGTGATTTAGATGTGAAATTCAAAATTGGAAAATTGAAGTTGTAAGTGCTTTTATCTTAAGTAGATGATACCTACGTACCTTGAATAGTAAGTGTTCTAGCTTTGACCTAACTTTATGACAAGGGGATCTTTGGGGAGTGACATTAGGCTAATATAATATGCAGGATCTAGGAATTGAGGTTAAGTATGTATTATTACATATACAGACTTCTGTGAGGACCCAACTCAGCATATATGTAAATTTTTTCCATCGTTCTTTCTAATAAACAGTATAATACATACAATCATCATTGAATATTTTTGTTTCCTTTGGAGAAAGACAAATAGTTTGTTAAAGAATTATTGTTTTGTATATGATTATTTTGCCTTATTCCCTGGAGCATGGCATTTTTTAAAGAAAATGTATTTATTCAAATTTCCTTTTAATGCAATAGATAAATGGTTCTTGCTATGACAATGTAGAATATTCATTTTTATCCCATATTGGTTGTTGCTGTTGTTGTTAAGAGCATGCAAATGCTAGAATCTCAGGATTTGAGGAGGGTGGGTTTGTTTGCTTTCTCTGTTCTTTTTGACAAAGGAGGTAGGAAAAGAGCTTGCTGTGCATTAACTTGTCACCATGCTTTGCCTTTATCATGGTTTTCACTGAACATTAAAGACAGCACAATGATGATAAATCCCCATTCCCATTCCTATTTCTACTCCATAGAACTGAACGGGAAGGCAAACACCTACATGTCTGTCTCATGTACATAAAATAGGAAAATCTGAAATGGCAACAGAAGGAGAAATTTATGTTTAATCATTTCTATCTCTGCTAGTTCTGTTCTAAAATGGATCTATATGTGCCATTTATTTTTAAGTACTTCGTGATTTTCCTAAGTATGCAAAACCCAGGAAAACAACAGCAAATCTTGTTGAATATGTTTTTATTTCTTCTAGGTTGGGAGAATTGAGGATTTTCTATACCAATTAGAGGATAGTTTCCTAAAAACTAAAAAACTGAGAACTGCTCGAAGGCAAAAAACAAAAATGAAGCGTCTTCAAACTCTACAGCAAAGCTAGTCACTGGGAAACAGGAACCACCTCCAAGATGTCCAGAGAAAGAGACAAGGACACCCACCCAGACAGACTGACAGCCATATAACAAAACTAGATCACCAAATGAGTGAAGTGGCTCTTCTGAACGCAACCTTAGCCAAGATAGGTTACACTTCATTAGTCGCAGCTGGCCGCAATAAATGTTCTCAGCAACTTTGTCTTGACTCTTATTCAAATTTGTCTTGTTCTTTCAAAGTTACCTAAGATATTCCTGATCTAAGTATGCTTATAGTATAGTCAGTATATTCACATACCATACTACTGATATGGAAAGATGATATAAATACAAACTGAAAACAGTTTATTACTCATAAGAATAATGCAAAACATTATATCCATGTTTGTATCTTTCTATGTACACTTGAGTTTACCCAAATGTGTGAGACTCAGTCTCCCATCTGACTACTTTGTTGTTATTACCCTTCACTATTGTCTAGGAATTTCTTGTCACTTATTTTTTAAAAAACATATTTAAAATAGCATTTCTAGGAAATGAAGCTTATCGGCTTTGAATTTCAACTTCAGAGTTAATTTTCCAACAAAGGTATTTTTCCAAAAAAGGATTTTTATGCCCTGGTGGCACTATAGGATAAGCACTGCTCATCACAAGGTCAGAGGTTCCAAACCACCAGTTCCAGACTACAGGAGAAAGATAAGGTTGTCTTGTCTGTTCCTGTAAAAATTTACACTTTCAGGAGTGGGGAACGTCCAGCTCTCGGGTTGTATGTTGTTGTTGTTAAGTGCTTGGAGTTGGTTCTGACTCATAGCAACCCTGTATGGAGTTTCTGAGTAGATGGTGAATTTGAACTGTCAGCCTTTCAGGTCAAATCAACCTTGAGGTTGAGTGCTCATCCTACATCACCACACCAGGACTCCTGCAAAATCATTTGGTCTGGCCCTGCCAAGGCAACCACAATTCCAGCTAACACATCTAATATATTAATGGTGAGTTAATTAAATGCTTAACCAAATATAACAGACTAATTTTTAATTTAATAATTTTTTACAGCCTGAGAATAATGTTAAAAATTTTGGCAGAAAAAAGTTTCCCCACCCTGATGATCATATATATAGAAGGGTTGACTTAATGTTTTTTGTTTGTTGTTGTTGTTGTTTTCCAGTGGTATATATTACTCAGGAATGTATGGTTATGGTTAGAGCCCTAAAACCAATCCTGTTAATGGTTCTAGCCTGAAATTGTGTACATATCCCAACCATGGTACTACCTGTGACAGTGGCGAATTAATCTGCCATCAATATGATTTTGTGCTGATTTCCTTTGTTTTTTATTGTCTATATTTAAACCCATGGCTGTGAATCCTTTAGATAACTCATGCTAATGGTTTCCCTTACCCAGGTAATTTGTTTTTATCTTTTCCTGCTTAAAGTTTAATAAAGGGGTCTCTATAATTTCCATTTGATTATAGGATATTTTCTCCTAAAATAGAAAAATGATAAAGATTGGTGTGGTGCCTTGAATTTACTTGATATGGCTTTTCTATCCAAAGTCTTCTTAATTCCCACCAAGTGATTGGGTGGAATTATGCAAATAAGATATGCAGGACTCTAAGGCTGGGATTGGTTAGTTTTGCCCTCCAGCTATGTTTAAAAGGAGACATCTCAGAAAAAAGAGATAGAAGATCCCAGGACTATCAAGAAGGAAAAGCATGAGTGGAGCATGAGACAGGAAGAGGAGATGGCAAGACATGACAGCAGAGACAACAGCAGAAAGTGTGGCATGGAAAGACAGAAAAACTTCTAGCTCTAGGCCTATGGACTGAGTAAAGCTGAGTGCCTACAGGCAGGAGATGGCTTGCAGAATGTGCCTTTTGGACATTCACAGCCTGGTTAAAAGAACTTTGTATCAGTTGCCCTAGAGAAGCAGAGGACAAGGGGACACATAACTGAGAGGCTGAAGACAAGAGTGAATTGTACCCTGTTCACTTTCCAAAGAAACCCCATAATTGTGAGTATTATTATGAGTTCTGTGTGACCACTGCAATGGATCATCGAACCCAGATGTGAAGCAGAGAGTGATGTGGGAGGAATGGTTAGTGTTAGAATAGGGTAAAGAAGGTTGTAGTGTGGAAGCATGTCAGACCTCTGTTTCATCCTGCGGCTGATTTTGAGTTTGATTGTTTTTTCCCCTGTGAAGCTAGAGGAAGTCAGACATGGTCCCCACATGGTTTTTATAATTGGACACTCAAAAACTTTCAAAAGAATTTTTTTTTTCCAGGAAAGAAAGAATTAATCAACATTCATAGCTCTTCAGCTACCTGTCAAATCTTTAATTCTTACTAAAAACCATGTTGTTGGTGTTAAGTGGCACTTAGTTGATTCCTACTCATAGTGACCCTCTATAGGGTTTCTGAGAAGTGGCTATTGGGTTTGAACCACTAACCCTACAGCTGATTCCACCGTGCTTATCCTTCAGCACCACATGAGGACCCCACTGGAAGGTACAGCAATGTCTATAGGAACTAATTTTGCTCAAAGTTTCAACATTAATGTCAAGAGCCCTAAGTAGCAATAATGCAGTATAAGTTACTGCAACTGTGCTCCCATCCCTTGTTTGCTTTTAAAATATCTGCAGGAAGGATTTGTAAAACAATATGTTAATAGCAAAAACAAAACTGTAAAAACAAATAGAGTCCTGGTGTGCCACTGTGGGTTAATGCGCTGGACTGCAAAGTCGATTTGAGCCAAAAGTTGGCAGTTCAAGCTTGCCAGCTGTTCCTTGGAAGCCCTGTACAGGGTCGCTATGGGTCAGAACCGACTCGCCAGCACTAACAACAAGAGAAATCAAAGTCTGCAAAGTATAACTAGAATGCTTATTTCATTTCAACTTCAGAAGAGCCTCATCATGTATGAATAATTTCCATTTTACAAGGGAGGACACTAAGGTCTAACGGGAACACCTTGCTTGATTCTAAAGGTTTATTCTGTCTCTGCTTGTTATTCCAGACGTGGTCTGTGGACAAGAAGCTTCAACCTTACCTGTAATTTTTTGAGAAATACAGAATTTAAAGCTTCACCCTGAACTACTGAATCAAGATGTTCATTTTCCCATGATTCCTGTGTGATTTGCATACGTTTGAGAAGTTAACGTTTGAGAAGTTCTCCTATATTATATTAGAACATACTTTCTTGTACATTCAGCATAAACTTGGCACTGAGACAGATAATGTGAGGGACTTCAAAAATTTCATGGAAATATATAATATAATATATAATAAAGGGGTCTCTATAATAATGGAATTTTTCCACAAACTTTTTGAAGCCTCCTCATATAGTCACACTTTTGATCCCCAAAGGGTTTCCTAATATGATTAATCCTGTAGAGGTTTATGAAACCTAAAATAGAAAAAAAAAATTGAAAGTCCACCTGAATGTGTTGTGGAAGGTTATTACAACTATTAAGACTGAGAATTGAGTATTAACATAATTGTTCCTTTTCTGTCATGTTCTTGAAGATACCTGGGATTTTATTCTATAACATTTTATAATGTGTTATGTGCAATTTAAATGGCACAATAGAAGTGATATACACTGGCTAATCAGATTCATTCTTAAAATGCTTCCATAACTTGGACTTGCTTTGGCTTCCCTGCTCACTGTGTCCATGCAGCAAGTGCTGATGCATCTGGATGAGAGGACTTCACAAAGCCTGGATGGAAAACAGAGCCATGTGTGTCTCTAGTGCTGGTAGCAACTTGTCTCTCAAAGTATCTAAACAGATTCTTCCCAACTTGTCTACATTAGGGTGATTAATTCTATAAAACGTGCCCATGTGGTTACCATTGGCTATTCTTCTGGAAAAAATTGTTCAAGCAAGAGTCCCACCCCTAAAAGAGGAATCCTGTGCGTTATCCATGACTTCATGAATAATACGTGTTTTTCTGTTCTGCAACTGCCTTAAAGCCACTTAATCACTCTTGATCATTCTTCACAGTATTTTAGTGTTTTGTTTTTCTTGGTTTTTATTTTCTAATTTTTCAAGCCCATTGAAAAATTTTAATAATAGTGCAATGTAACTGATACACCCTTTATATTGTTGTTTGGTGGTGTTCAGTGCCATCGAGTTGGTTTCAACTTATAGAAATCCTGTATAGGGTTTCTGAGTAGTGACTGGTGAGATTAAACCATAGAATTTGCAGTTGAAAGCGACTTTGCAGTCTAGCACATTAATGCGCAGCTCCACACCAGGACTCTACCCTTTATATGGTGGTGGTGGTTATGTGCCATGGAGTTGGGTCTGATTCATAGTGACCCTGTATAGGGTTTCTGAGGTTGTAAATCTTT
>NW_006408561.1:21552387-21557607 GCF_000296735.1 Chrysochloris asiatica | reverse complement strand
CTTGAAGCCATTTCTGTATTAACTTTAATAAAACTTTACACACATGAGATATCAAAGATATTGTCCAATGATTTCTGCATTCCAGGACATTTCTCTTCGGAATGGGCACAATTATAGATCCCTTCCAATCAGTTGGCCAGATAGTTGTCTTCTAAAATCTTGGAATAGATGATGAGTGAGTGCCTCTAGTGCCGCCTCACTTTCTTGAAAGATTTCTGTTTGTATTCCATCAATTCCTGGTACCTTGTTCTTTGCCAATTCCTTCAATGCACCTTGGACATCTTCCTTCAGTATCATTGGCTCTTGATTATATGTTACCTCTTGAAACGGTTGAACATCAACTCATCTATGCCAAGAAATTTGGAAGTCAACAACCTGGCCAACTGATTGAAAGAGATCCATATTTGTGCCCATTCCTAAGAGAGGTGACTCAACTGAATGCAGAAATCACTGGATAATATCATTAATATCACATGCAAATAAAATTTTGCTAAAGATATTTTTTAAATGGCTGCAATACTACATTGACAGGGAGCTGCCAGAGGTTCAAACTGGATTCAGATGTGGACTTGGAACAAGGGCTATCATTGTTGATGTCAGGTGGATGATGGCTGAAAGCAGAGAATACCAGAAAGATGTTTATTTGTGCTTTATTGACTAAGAAAAGACTTTTGACTGTGTGGATCTTGACAAGCTAAGGAGAATGAATATTACTGGACTCTTAATTGTGTTCATGAAGAACTTGTATATAAACCAAAAGGTAGCTGTTTGAACAGAACAAGGAAACACTGAATGGTTTAAAATTAGGAAAGGAAAGTGTTAGGGTTGTATTATTTCACCATACTTATTCAATCTGTATGCAGAGTAAATAATCCAAGAAGCTTGCTTATATGAAGAAAAAAAAAAAAAAAAAGAACGTGGCATCAGGATTGGAAGATGACTTAGTAACAACATACCATAACTGAACATTTGATCAAAGATTTTATAGAAGAATCCTGATCAAAAGGATAAAAATGAAAAACAAAATTAATTGTCATGGAATCCAGATTTTCTAAAGTGATGAAGGTTGGATGAACCTCTAAAATTATTGCCCTGAGACAATATTTAAATCTTAAGTCTTAAACTAAAAATATGCCAGAAGTCTTTGTAAATCCAAATAATAATTTAGCTTAAGTAGTAAAGAATGTCTTTATGCGCTAACTACATCTAGTCTGCTGGTTAACTAGATCTAGTTTGCTAGAATCTTAAAAGAATATTGTGCTTTTTAAGGATTTATCTACATGAGATCAAATTGACAACAGAAACTCAAATATTAGGTAGGAAATTTAGGGAGCAGTGAGTTTATGTTAATGGTGGATGACCAACTCCAGAAAGGAAGGTAAAAATAGTTGTACAACTTGAAGAACGTAACCAATGTCTCTGAAGTACACATGTACAAATTATTGAATTGGTATATGTTCTGCTGTGTATAGTGTCAACAACAACAACAAAATAAGTTATTAAAAAATGACTAGTAGAAAATACAATTAAATTTCAAGAATGCCTACCTTTAGTGGAAGCAATTTTGGGTTCTTTTATAATATGCAGTAAGTATGTATTCCTTTATAAAAAAAATTTAATGTATTGCTTAGTATCATTCGGCAAATAAAGAATTAATTCATTACAACTTTTTTTCCTTCTGATTGTTCTTATTTTCAAGTGTCATCGAGTTGGTTCCAACCCATAGCGACACTGTATAGAGTTTCTGAGGAGCAGCTGGTGAGTTTGAACCACCGACCTTGCAGTTCAAGTGACTTTGCAGTCTGGCATTTTAACCCATAATGCCACACCAGGACTCCCTTCTGATTACAGGGTGTGGCGGGGGAGCAAAAGAACACATTTATTTATTGACAATTGCAGGCAGATAATGGTTTTTTCTCAAACAGAAACCAAGGAAACCGTTTTCATTATATAATTATTTGTTGTAAAAACTTTTTTGACTACCTCCAGCAGCCATGACTGCCACAGGTGGTCAAAAGGTCACTGAAGTAACTACTACACTGAGCACCAATTTTGGTGTTTTTGTTGCATTTGCAAATAATCCTCTGTGGATTGTTCTTTATTTTTCTTGCTTGTGTTTCTCTTAACTTGCACCTCTGATTATTTTGTTTGGTTCCTTCTACACACTCACAGAGTATCATCTAATGAAATATGAGATGATCACACACCAAAGTCCCTTAAATCAAAATGTATTGAAAGTTGAGAGACCACTGGGAGAGCAAAGCTATATTTACAGCCGCTTGATTCATTGAGAGGGTGTGATGGAGTCTTAAGTTCAATCAGATATTTCATGAGTTGCCTGATCCACTCAGCAGTTCCCCGGGCTCTCTTTCATGGACACAAAGGACTATTGTGCAGCACTGACAAGCAGCAGATTGTCAAGATGGAATATAATGATACCTGGGGCAGGCATCTACTGTTGGCAAGTCACTGAAGGGAAGGAAAATTATAAAACAGACCTAAGAAGCATTCACAAAGTTGCAAATGTAAGCATATTCTGCTTGTGCCCTAATGAAAAGAAGCCAGAAAGCACTCAGACTGCATGAGATAATCAGAACTCAAAATGAATCAATACTGTCAAGCGGATTCCGATTCACAGCAATCCCATGAGCTCGCAGTGTTGTTAACTGCCATCCAGTCAATTCTGACTCATAGTAATACAATAGAGAGTTTCCAAGGAGTAGCTGATGAGTTTGCCACCTTTCAGTTAGCAGTCCAGTGCTTATCCTACAGTGCCACAACAGGACTCCATGAATGCTGAGTGGAACTACTCAATAGGCTTTCAAGGATGTGACTTTTTGAAAGCAAATTACCAGGCACCTTCTGAGGTGACTCTGGGAGAGTTTGAACCACCAACCTTTTGGCTAATAGTCGAACACTTAACCATTTGCACTATTCAGAGTCTCCAATAAATGGTATGGAATCTTGAAAATCAAATACTGAACATACTGTTTTGTTATGAGTTTCTATATATCCAAGGCAATATTAATAAGCATTAATAATCAAGACTTTTTGTTTGTTGGATTTTTGTACCCTTTCTTTTGAAGTAAATGTTTACAAACTTGTTGTGTGCTGCTCAGTAGGTTAAGATTCACAAAGACCCTGTACAGCATTTCCAATGAGTTACTCTTGAGTTTGAACAACCACCCTTGCAGTTAGTAGTCTCGTGCTTATCCTACAGCATCACACTAGGACTATTAGTTGTGATTTGTTGTTCGAGGCCATAGAGTTGGTTCCAACTCATAGCCACCCTATTTTAGGGTTTCCAAGGAGCAGCTAGTAAATTTGAACTGCCGATCTTCTATTTCAAACTGACCTTGCAGTCCAGTGTTTTATCCCATAGCGCCACACCAGGACTACTAGAGAAGCAAACTTTCAAACCTGATGTTGATGCCAAGCTAGTCTTTTCTTTTAAGACTTGTTTGGCAGGTTTACAGACCTGATTAGCTGTGCCAGCTCTCCTCTAAGGCCAGAAGGGGGAAAGTGTAATAACATAGCTATTAAATGTAAAGCCCATAGGACAGGTACCTCTCACACATGTCACTCAAATAAAGTTAAATGCTGGCAGTAATAATGGACTTCAATTATGAAGTCAAGTTCTGACTTAGTTATAAGGAAAATTTTTCTTTCCCTACCTAATAAGACTTTGTTGTTTTGTTTGTGGTGGTAAGTGCTTTCCCATCAGTTCCGACTCCTAGTGAGACCCTGTGTAGGGTTTCCTAGGAGCAGCTGGTGAGTTTCAACAGCCCACCTCTTGAGTTATTCTGCAGCGTCACACCAGGACTCCATAATAAGGCTTTAGTAAGGAACAAAAGAAACAATGATTGTGAAATTATTTAAACAAGGAAACCATAATACCTAACCTTTTTCTAACAACTCACTACAAGCCAGACAAAGTCAGTCCTGTTTAGTCCTCATTCCAACACCATGAGACAGGAAATGTTACTATTTCCTTTCTATAGATGAGAAATCTGAGGTCCAGGAAGGTAGAGTAACTTCCTTATAGTCAGTAAGTGGCAGAGCTGGAATTCAAACCCAGGAAGTTTTATTCCAGAGTTGGAACTTGTAGATGCCAAGACATATTGTGTCTCTGTGTTTTATTTTAATATTACTATTTTTTTAAGAACTCCTGGGTCTCAGATAACATTAGTATTACACAGGCCTGGGATGCCCAAAAATCAAGCAAGGCTTTCATTTTGTTTCAATATTGTGATAGGTTCTATGTACACTTGATTGAGCCAGGATTCCTAGTTGTTTGGCAGTTGATAGTTAACTCTATGATGATTAGCTATGAGCAGGCATAGTTAACTCTTTGATGATTGGCTATGAGCAGCCAACCAATTGAAACGATGTTTCATTCGGAGTATGACCTGCTCCCAATATAATGGACATGCGGGAAAGACTCATCTTCTCTCTTGCTGAATCTGGATCTTATATCTAGGTCATCCTCCAACCTCAGGTTCTTTAAACCAGAGCCAGGGCCCTGTTCTATTGTGTGTTTGCCTGCTGGGGCTGACCGCCAAATGTGCCTGGAAAATTGGATGCCCAGCAGAAGGTCCTGCACACCAGTTCCTGTCACCCCTGTTCCTGTGTTCTGCACTGCAGGTTCTGTAACATGCCTGCCCAAGAATGGGTGGCCCATCACTCTGCTGCCACCCCTCCTCCAGTGCTCAGATCCTGTTCTGTGGCCACAACTTGGGATTCCTGCCTTCCAAGACTGCCCTGTGATCTTGGTTCCCCTGGCCTGCACTTGGGGCTCTCCTATCTCTACAATCATGAGCTGTTTCCTTGATATAAACTTATGTACATATGTATATGTAGCACTGGTTTTACTCTCTAGAGAATCCAGCCTAAGACAAATATGATAGCTATGTCTTCACATGAGACGACTGAGCCCTTAAAATGTGGCTAGTACTACCAAAGAACTGAATTTTAACTTAAACTTTACATTTAAAAACAGATACTCAGTTTAGTTGTTGAAAGATGATAAATTATATTTGGATCAACTTGGATGTATAAATCAATCATTTTAACTCGACAGCACTTAACAGCAACAACAACTGCAATTTCATGAAATGTAAATACAGATCAGTATTTCCAGTGAAAATTTAGCATCTCAAATAAGATGTACTGTGAGTATAAAATAGACACCTAATTTCAAAGACTTTATATATAAAAAAA
>NW_006408561.1:21550678-21552287 GCF_000296735.1 Chrysochloris asiatica | reverse complement strand
TTGTCAGGTGCCATTGAGTCAGAACCGACTCATAGAGACCCCATGCACAGCAGAACAAAACAATGTCTGATCCTGGGCCAACCTCGCTACGCTGCCACACTTGATGCCATCAATGATGCCACCTGGCCAATCCATCTTGTCTTCCTCTTTTTCTCTGACCCTCCATCTTAACCAGCATGACACCCTTCTCCAGCGACTGTTCCCTCCTGACATATATGCCCTTTATATAGAGTTCCCCAATTATGAGCATTTTCCACACTTGCTTTCTTCCTCTCTCATTCTTTCTCTTTTTTCATCAGGTAAAATTCATTACAATGTATTCCATCAAGAAACCAAAATTATTTTCCTTTAATAGAATTATCTTATAATGAATGTGATGTTAATTCTCAATTTGCAGGTCTAAGTTTTTCACTGTATCAAATTAGCCAATGATTGTTGTTACTCAGAAACTGCTAGAGCAAGACATTTTCCCACAATCCCTCTCTCCTCCTCACTGATGGTATTTCTGCAGGATTGTTTCTGTCAATAAAGTCAGGATCCTTGAAGAAGAGAAAACAAGTAGCTAAGGCTATTTGCTGTTTTCTGGCAAGATGTCACATTACAGCTGATAATTCACACATTTGTATATCTGCAAGGGGGTGCAAATCTTTATTCTTTGACAAAAGATTGCTCCAATTTTTGAAAACAGCTAAAAATTACCCTGAACCCAAATTGATGAATAGAGTAGATGGTAAACTAAGTAATACCACTATGTGTTCAAGATGTGTAACTATAAAGTAATGCCATACACAAAGGCAATACAGTTGTATTTTTAAATAGTTCTAAGATTATTCCTGTGAAGAGAACCACACATAACTTGACACCTATATGCTGGTATATTTGTCTTATAAGTCTGTCTTGCCAGGTGCACCTATATGCTGCTAATGGACAAAAAAAAAAAATGTATAAACCAAAAACGGGTCTAGAAAGCAATTTGTCAGGGTGTATCAAGAATCATAAAGATGTTTATACCCTTTTGCCCAATAATTCCTCTTCTAGGACCCTACCCTAAAGAAAAAAATTCAACGATGTATTCAAAAAAAAAAAAATTTCAAAGGTATTCATCACCAAAGCAAAAACAAAAAACCCCACTACTGTCAAGTCAATTCAAACTCAGAATGATCCTATATAAGATAGCAGAGCTGTCCCATTAGGTTTCCATGGTCATAAATCTTTCAGAAAACAGAATGTCAACATCTTTCTCCCGTTGAACAGCTAGTGTATTCAAAGCACAAATCTTAGCTAAAAGCACTTTAACAACTTTACCCCAGGTAACCTACAGGTTTATTTAAATAGAAAGTAAAATAAACTGAACCAAAATTTCTTAACATAGGTCATGAATTAAATGATTTGTGATAGTCTATCTAATGCTTCCAGCACTCATCTGTCAGTTGGTCCTACTGTGGTGGCTTTCCTGATGCTATGATAATGGAAGCTATGCCACCAGTATTTTAAATCAAGGTACAACCATGATGGACATGTTTCAATAAAACTTTTGGATGGAGAACAAACAAGATGGCGGATTGGGTGGACGTATAGCAGAGAGCTCCGCCAACAACACAGAATACCC
>NW_006408561.1:21534783-21539858 GCF_000296735.1 Chrysochloris asiatica | reverse complement strand
TGATTATATTTTATAAACTATAATATTTTGTATATGTTGAGTCAAAGAAATATATGATAAAAAATCATCTAATTTTCCTTATAAAGGAGGTTTAGTGGCACAATGGGGTAAGCACTGGGCTGCTAACTAAAAGGTCTGTGGTTCAAACTTACCAGCACACTTCTCTGTGGACATGAACATCACATGTTTTTTTCTTTGCTGAGCTTTATTTTTAAGTTTCCCTAACAAAAGCTTGCTAACCCACATGCCAAGGAACCCTCTGGTAGCATAAGGATTAAGCACTTGACTACTAACCAAATGGTTTGCAGTTCACACTCAACCACAGGTGCCATAGGAGTAAAGACTGGAGATCTGCTTCTGCAAATATTATAGCCTATGATATCCCATGGGGGCAATTCTACTCTGTCACATGGTGTCACTAAGAGTCAGAATTGATTCAAAGTCACATAACAACAATAAAAACCCATAAATGTAAAGAATTTGCTTGGGTCATTACAGATGGTGCACAACAAAGGCTCTTGGGAATATTGGGAAAGATGGATCCTAGGGAAAGACTGAACTTTCTGCTAATTTGTGACTAGATACTGAGAAAGCACTAAGATTTGTGATCTTATTATATATGTGACACATGTACTAACCACAGGAGAAGGTAAGGAAATTCTGGTGACATTTGTAACCAGTGTCAGTATCCGGAATCACATTATTCCATAACAACCCAAGTGATAACAAAGTGAGGTTCCTGTGTAATGCTGTATTTAACCCAGAAAAAGCTGAAACACTCTGATTTATATATTCCAGATATAGGGAAATCTCTATCCACTAGCATGTATGACAGAAAGCTATCTATTGATGAGAAAACCCACCTCTGTATGAATGCTAATTAAATATTGACTGAGAGAATCCAACTACATGCCAGGAAGCAGAAATAGAAATTAGAAAAGAGATATGATCTAATAAAAAGATCTTGCTCATTGTGTGACCTAGTCACAGTCTCCTGTTTTGTAAAATGATGATAATATTCTTAATATGTGGGAATTGAGAGCCTTAAATCGGTTATGTAGTTTAACTGCCTAGAACATTGTGTGACACACAGTAAAAACACTTTAATTAATTGTGCCCTCCCTCTAAAATAGAGAAGTACCTGAGAGGTGCAAACTGGTAATTTACTCAGCTGTTAATCGAAACAATGGTGGTTAAAATTCACCTAGAGGTACCTCAAAAGAAAGGCCTGGTGATCTACTTCACAAAAGTCAGCATTAAGTCCTTGCCTCAGCAGCACATATACCAAAAATCAGCATTGAAAATTCTAAGGAGCACAATTTTTCCCTGACACCATGAGGCTGTCATTAGTCAGAATCAACTCAACAGCAACTGATATTTTTATTCATTTTTAATGAGAGGAAAGACTAAAAAACATTTTATGTGCTGAAAGAGTTAACAAGGTAGCTATAGGCGCAGACCAGCAGCCATCTCAAGGAGCACAGGCTAGTGCTATAACAGCCAAATAACAAAGAAGAGGTCCAAATGGTAGGGAAGAATTGTCCCTGGCTATCTTTGTGAATGCAAGACAACCCAGAAGGTAGGTGTTCACAGGCAAATGGTGCCAGAATGTGACAAAGAAGATGCAAGAAATTAAACTATATTAAGTGATCTCAGCCACTGTCTGTGTTGTCATACTTGGAGGATTGCATGTTGTTGTAGAACTGGAAGTTATGCCACCAGTATTTGAAATACCAGCAAGGTCACCTATGGTAAAAGGTTCAAACCATCCACACTAAGACAATCTGGGTTTGCTATGCTCAGAATGACAAACTGAAGAGAAATGGTGTATCATTCATTGTCAAAAAAAGTATTCCAAGGTCTGTCTCGAAATACAATGCTATCTTGACAGGATAATATCCATACACCTAGAAGGAAGTCTAGTTAATGACACTATTATTCAAATTTCATTATTGAAAGATTATCTGGGCAAATCATTGAATGATGCAGAAAGCATCAAATGAAGATGGAAGGAATACATAGAGTCACTGTACCAAAAGGAAATGGTTACTGTTCAACCATTTCAAGAGGTAGCATATGATCAAGAGCCAGTGATACCAAAGGAAGAAGTCAAAGGTGCATTGAAGGAATCTGCAAAGAACAAGACACCAGGAGTGATGAAATCAAAACTGAATTCTTTCAATAAAGTGAGGCAGCACTGGAGGCACTCACTCATCTATGCCAAGAAATTTGGGAGACAACTATTTGGCCAACTGATTGGAAGAGATACATATTTGTGCCCATTCCAAAGAGAAGTGACCCACTGAAATGTGGAAATCAGTATCTTTGATAGCCAATGTGAGTAAAGTTTTATTAAAGGTAATACAGAAATGGCTACAAGCATATATTGACAGAGAACTTCCAGAGGTTCAAGCCAGATTCAGAAGAGGATGTAGAATAAGGGATATCATTGCTGAAGTCCAATGGATCTTGGCTGAAAGCAGAGAATATCAAAAAGATGTTTACCTTTGCTTTATTAACTATGCAAAGGCTTTTGATTGTGTGGATCATGACAAGCTATGGACTACATTGCCAAGTATGAGTATTCCTGAACACTTAATTGTGCTCATGAGGAATCTGTACATGGACCAAGAGGCAGTTTTTCAAACAGACTATGGGAACACTGAATGGTTAAAAATTAAGAAAGGTGTGTGACAGGGTTGTATTCTTCCACCGTACTTATTCAAACTGAATGCTGAGCAAATAATCTGAGAAGCTGGGTTATATGAAGAAAAATGTAGCATCAGGATTGGAGGAAGACTCATTAACAACCTGCAATATGCAGATGGTTACAAATTGGGCTGTAAACCGCAAGGTCAGCAGTTCAAAACCACCAGCTGATCTGTGGGAGAAAGATGAGGCTTTCTGCTCCTATAAAGATTTACAGCCTTGGAAACCCTATTCAGGGTCGTTATGGGTTGGAACCGACTCGACAGTACTTAACAACAACAACAATATGCAGATGATACAGCCTTGCTTACTGAAAGTGAAGAAGACTTAAAATACTTACTGATGAAGTTCAAAGACAACAGCCTTTGGTATGGATTCCATCTCAACGTAAAGAAAATAAAAATTCTCACCACTGGAACAATAAACATCAATCTTATCAATAGAGAAAAGATTGACATTTTCAAGGACTACATTCTTCTTGGATCAACTATCAACACTCATGGAAACAGCAGTCAAGGAATCTGACATATTGCATTAGGCACATCTGCTGCACAAGAATTTTTTGGGGTGTTGAAGAGCAAAGATGTCAGCATGAGGACTAAGGTGCGCCTGACCCAAGCCATGGTATTGTCAATAACCTCATATGCATGCAAAAGCTGGACAGTAAATAAGGAAGACCGTAGAAGAATTGATGCTTTTGAGTTAAGGTGTTGGAGGAGAATATTGAAAGTGTCAAAAGAACCAACAGATGTGTGTTGGAAGAAGTGCAGCCAGAGTGCTTCTTGGAGGCCAGGATGGTCAGACTTCATCTCTCATACTTCAGACATATTGTCAGGAGGAACCAGTTGTTGGAGAAGGTAAGGTGGAGGGTCAGAGAAAAATAGGAAGACCCCCAGCGAGATGGATTGGCAAAGTGGAAGCATCAATAGGCTCAAGCATGGCAACAATTGTGAGGCTGACCCAGTTCCAGGCAGTGTTTTGTTCTGTTGTGTGTAGAGTTAGTACCGACTCAATGGCACCTAACAACAACAAGAAGGAAGTTAGTAAATGCTACTATTATTCAAATTTACGCACCAACCACTAAAACCAAAGATGATGAAATTGAAAAATTCTACCAACTTCTTCAGTATGAAACTGATCAAACATGCAATAGAGATATATTAATAATTACTAATTACTGTAATAAGGAGCTCTGGTAGCGTAGTGGTTACGAATCGGGCTGTGAACCTTAAGGTCAGCGGTTCGAAACTACCAGCTGCTCCACGGGAGAAAGATGAGGCTTTCTACTCCCGTAAAGATTTACACCCTCGGAAACCCCTGTACAGGGTCGCTATGGGTCGAAACCGACTCGACGGCACTTAACAACAACAACAATTATTGTAATACATACATTGGAAACCAAAAGAAAGGATCAGTAGTTAAAAACATTGGTGATAGAAACAATACTATAGATGGCAAAAGGGCAGTTTTGCAATACTAATGATGTATTCACTGCAAATACATTTTTTTCAACAACATAAATGGGGATTATATATAGACCTTATTAGATGGAATACACGGGAATCAATCTGAACTACATCTATGGGAAGAGATTATAAAGAAGTTCAATATCGTCAACCAAAACAAGACCAGGGGCCACCTGTGGAACACATCATCAATTGTTCATATGCAAGTTTAGGCTGAAGCTGAAGAAAATTCAAACAAGTTCTGGATAACCAAAATATGACCTTGATTATGTCCCACCTAAATTAACAGACCATTTCGAGAACAGATTTGATGCATTAGACACTAATGACCAAAGACCAGAATTGTTCTGGGATGGCATCAAGAAAATCATACATGAAGAAAGCAATAGGTCATTTAAAAGATAGGAAAGAAGGAGTTACCATAGTAACCATCAATCTCTCAACTTGGTATATATCCTCAAGAAATAAGAACCATGACACAAATAAATATATGCACACTCATGTTCTGGTGTGGCACTGTGGGTTAATGCATCAGACTGCAAAGCCATTTGAACTGCAAGGTTGGTGGTTCAAGCTCACCAGTTGCTCCTAGTAAACCCTCTACAGGGTCACTATGGTTTGGAGCTAACTCAATGACAATTAACAACAACATGTTCATTGCAGAGTCCTGGTGTGACACTGTGGGTTAATTACTGGGCTGCAAAGTTGATATGAACAGCAAGGTCAGTGGTTCAAGCTCACCAGCCGTTCCTTATAAACCCCAGACAGGGTCGCTATGGGTCAGAACTTATTTGATGGAGCTCTGGTAGTGTAGTGGTTATGAGTCGGGCTGCTAACCTCAAGGTCAATAGTTCAAAACTACCAACAGTTTGGTTCCATGGGAGAAAGATGAGGCTTTCT
>NW_006408561.1:21527222-21528623 GCF_000296735.1 Chrysochloris asiatica | reverse complement strand
ATGTCATGTTTGGTAGGGTGGAGGGTCAGAGAAAAAGAGGAAGACCCCCAACGAGATGGATTGGCCAAGTGGCAGCATCAATGGACTCAAGCATGGTAACAATAATGAGGTTGGCTCAGGATCACGCAGTGTTTCATTCTGCTGTGCATAGGGTCGCTATGGGTCTGTACCGACTCAATGGCACCTAACAACAACAATAATAACATAAGAGCAAAAATATGACCTTGAATATATCTCACCTGAATTTCGAGGCCATCTCAAGAACAATTTATTGCATTAGCCATTAATGACCAAAGAAGAGAAAAGCTGTGGTATGACATCAAGAACATCATACAGGAAACAAGCATAAGGCCGTTAAAAAGACAGGAAAGAAAGAAATCACCTCATGGATATCAGAAGAGACTCTGGAACTTGACCTTTAATGTAGAGTAGCTAAAGCAAATTGAAGAAATGAGAAGGTAAAAGAGCTGAACAGAAAATGTCAAAGGGCAACTCGAGAAGAAGTCAAATATTATAGAATGCGCAACGATCTGGAGTTAGAAACTGAAATGTAAGAACAAGTCCACACTTCTGAAACTGAAAGAACTGAAGAAAATATTCAACCCTCAACTTGCAATTTTGAAGAATTCTAATAGGCATGGAGTCCTGGTGGGGTGCTGTGGGTTAATGTGCCAGACTGCAAAGTCATTTCAACTGCAAGGTTGGTGGTTCAAGCTCACCATCTGCTCCTCAGAAACCCTGTATAGAGCTGTGGGTCTCAACTGACTTGACAGCACTTAAGAACAACAATAAGCATAATGGAGGTCTGGTATGGCACTGTCGGATAAGCATTAGACTTCTAACGGTGAAATTAGTGGTTCAAACCACCAGCAGCTCCTCAGAAACCCTATACAGTGTTGCTATGAGTTGAAACCAACATGTTGGTACTTAACAACAACAACACCATGGGCAAAATATTAAATGATGCAAAAAGTATCAAAAGAAAATGGCGTTTATATACAGTTCACTTTATCAAAAAGAAATGGTCAATGTTCAACCATTTCAAAAGGTGTTGTTGTTGTTGCTTTTAAGTGCCGTCAAGTTGGTTGCAACTCATAGCGACCCTGTATAGGGTTTACAAGGAGTAGCTGGTGAGTTGGAACCACTGACCTTGCAGTTCAAACAGCTTTGCAGTCTGGCGTATTAACCCACAGCACCACACCAAGACTCATTTCAAAAGGTAGTACATGATTAAGAACCAATAGTACTGAAGGAAGAAGTCCAAGATGCACTGAAGGCATTTTCAATAAACAAGGCTCTAGGAACTGATAGACTACAAACTGAGATCTTTTAACATACTGCTGAAGCACTGGAGGTACTCACTCATCTATGCCAAGAAATTTGGAAGATAGCTGCCTTGCC
>NW_006408561.1:21519184-21527122 GCF_000296735.1 Chrysochloris asiatica | reverse complement strand
CGCGGGAGAAAGATGAGGCTTTCTACTCCCGTAAAGATTTACACCCTCGGAAACCCTGTACAGGGTCGCTATGGGTCGGACCCGACTCGATGGCACTGAACAACAACAACAACAACAACAACATGTTCTTTGCAGCACTCTTCACAATAGCAAAAAGATGGAGACAGCCTAAATGCTCACCAATAGAAGAAAGATTAAACAAATGTTACACACACACAATGGAAGGCTATGCAACATTGAAAAGTAATGATGAATCTACATGGATGAACATAGATGAACCTGGATGGCATTATGCTGAGTGAAATTAGTCAATCACAAAAGGGCAAATATTATATGAAAACACAATTGTAAAAAGTCAAGAAAATGGTTTTCATGCTAAAAAAAAAAAAAAACTTTTTATGACAGTTACCAGAGGTGGGAGGGAAAGGAAAATTATTAATGGCTATACAGACTCCTAGTGTGGCATTGTAGGATCAACACAGGACTTCAAACCATAATGTCAGCAGTTCAAACCCACCAGCTGCTCCTTGGAAACCTATCCAGGGTCGCTACAAGTCAGCACTGAGTAGAAGGCACTTAACAAGAACAGAAGGTAGATACACATTAACTTGTATGGCTAGGAAGGCAGTTTTAAAAAAAGTAAGAAGAAAGAGGAAAGGCAAATTGGGTGTAATGGTTAATGTTATGTGTCAAATATTTTTTAAAAGGGACAGGAAACAAAGAAAAGACCAAAGTGGATGTCAAAAGAGACTCTGAAATTTGCTCTTGAACATAGAGAAGCTAAAGCAAATGGAGAAAATGATGAAGTAAAATACCTGAACAGAACATTTCAAAGGGCAGCTCAAGAAGACAAAGTCAAGTATTATAATGAAATGTGCAAAGACCTGGAATTAGAAAACTAAAAATGGAAAATGTACTCAGAATTTCTCAAGCTGAAAAAAAGCTGAAGAAAGATTCAAGCCCTGGGCTGAAATATTAAAATATTCTAAGGACAAAATATTGAAAGACACAGGAAGCATCAAAAGAAGATGCAAGAAATATACAGAATAACTATACCAAAAAGAATTGATACTCAACTGTCAAAGAATTATGATCAAGGATCAATGGTGTTGAAGGAAAAAGTCCAAACTGCACTAAGAGCATTAGTAAAAAAGCAATACTCCAGGAATTGACAGAATACACAATAAAATATTTCAACAAACTAATGCAGCACTAGTTGGAGGCACTCACTTATCTATGCCAAGAAATTTGGGAAAAAGCTTCCTGGCCAACCAACTGGAAGAGATTTTTATTTGTGCCCTTTCCAAAGAAAGGTGACTCAACAGAATGTGGATATTATCTAACAATATCATATGCAAATAAAATGTTGCTGAAGATCACCAAAAAACATCTGCAGCAGAACATCAACAGGGAGTTGTCAGAAATTAAAGCTGGATTCGGAAGAGGATGTGGAATGAGAAATATCATGACTTTTATCAAATAGCTCCTGTATGAAAGCAGAGAATACCAGAATGGTTTTTTGTTTTTGTTTTTGCTTTATTGACTATGCAAAGTACTGTATGGAGCATTGTACAAAATGTGTATTCCAGAACACTTAATTGTGCTTATGAGAAGCCTATACATGGATCAAGAAGCAATTGTTCAAACAGAACAGGGGGATACTGAATGGTCTAAAATCAGCAAAGGTGTGCACCCAGGTTGTATTCTTTTACTATATTTATTCAATCTATATGCTAAGTAAGTAATCAGATAAACTGGATTATATGAAGAAAAATGTGGCATCAGGACTGGAGGAAGACTCGGTAACAATGATCTACTGATGACACAACCTTACTTGCTGGAAACAAAGATGATTTGAAACATTTACTGAAGAATATAGAAGACACGTCAACGTGAAGAAAAGCAAAATCCTCAGAACTGGACCAATAAAAGCATCATGATCAACTGGGAAAAGATGGAAGTTATCAAAGACTTCATTTGGTTTGGATCAACAATCATGAAAGCAGCAGTCAAGAAATCAAAAGGTGGATTGTATTAGGTAAATCTGCTACAAAAGACCTCTTTAAAGTGTTAAAGATCCAAGATGTCACTTTGAAGACTAAGATGTGCCTGGCTTAAACCATAGCTATTTTGATCACCACATATACACGTGGAAGTGAAACAATTATTTAAAACCATTAGCAGCTCCTGTGTCCTACAAAATAGGCTAGACCCCTTGGAGTGCACTGAGTCTTCAAAGTCCAGCCTGGACTAATATTTTGACCCATCTTTTGAGCATCCCCATTCCAATCTCCATAGTTCAGGGATGCTGTTCCTCACACTCTGACAATATCCTTTCTTTGGTTAACTTGCTCCCACTCCTCCTTATGGCTTTTCTCTTCTTCTAGACTCAGCCTTCAAGGTATGTGTTATAAAAGCAGTCTGTCTCTTGGTCTTCTGACCCTATCCTGAACGGCTTAATCAGAGCCTTGGTCCTGAAATACTCCCTCTCTTGTTGTCTTCTTCTTTATTAACAGGAAACTCTTCTCCTATTCTGAGTATACAATAAACTCTCTGTGTACTGCTTATTGCTTAAACATGTGCATCATAGGACACATGACCAACATCTGCACTATTTCAGTCTCTGCCAGGATGGGTCCCATGCATTGGCTGCAGTGTGAGACCTGGTAGCTGTCGGAGAACACACATATATGGAACTGATCATTGTCTGTCTCTTCTCTATGTGAGTAAAGTGTTATTCCAACCAGTGTTTTTCTTGGTGACCTCAGACCTTTCTTGGCTTAATAACCTCAACTCAAAATGTCACTTATTCTTTAAAACTTTCATCCATTCACTTCTCCCTTTCCTAGCACACAAGCAGAGTTTATCACACTTTTCTCAACATTTACATAATACTTTTTTATGCCATTAGCATAACTCTAGTAATATACAAGTGAATTCTATATACCACAATACTCCTTAGAAGTGACGGTGGTGAGACATTGTCTCATATACTTTGGACATTTTATCAGGAGGGACCAGTTCCTGGAGCAGGACATCAAACTTGATAAAATAGAAGGTCAACGAAAAAGAAAAAGACCCTCAACAAGATGGATTGGCATAGTGGCTGCAACAATAGTTCAAACATAACAATGGTTGTGATGATGGTACAAGATTAGCAGTGTTGGGGGAAGAGAAAGTCCCCACTGAATGGTTTCTTCTTCTCTAGATGGGTCTGGTAAAAAGACACGGGGATAAGATTCTTATGATTCAATAGTAAGTAATTGTTATCATGACTAGTTACGACTGTCACAATTGTAAAAGCAGACGTTTTGTAAGAAAAATGGGGGAGTAGTTAATCATACAGCCCAGAAACAGAGGACCCTAGAACCATCAAGGGAGAAGAGAACAAGCAGAATGTGGAACCCTATCCAGAGAAGCAGCAACACCAGAGATGGAGGCAAAGATGGGGTCATAGAAAAAGGGAGCAGCTGAGGACTCTAGATTCATGGAAAGAGAGGGACTGAGAGCTTGCAGCCAGGAGGTGGGCTTGCAGAGTGTGCCGTTTGGTGGTTTAAATTATTATATATGCCTGAGTGTTTTAAAAAAAAAAAAAGAGCTAAAGTGAATAGAGAGAAATACTGTTAATTGATGGTACATGGAGGGAATTATAATCATTATAATGAAACAAAGTATATGATTTGTTAAATGTAAAACTGATGATCTTACCTGTAAACTTTCACTCAATTCACAATAAAAACTTTTTTTAAGAAAAGACTGAACAGTATTTCATTCTGTTGTAGATAGGGTCACTATGAGTCAAGACCCACTCGACACATAACAAATACACCAATTATATTGTGGACTTTTAGAAGGCAGGGGAATTTTTCTATCTCCAAGACTCATCCACAATTTCTAGTATAGAACAAGTACTCCATAAATATTTATTAAAGAGAAGAAAAGTAAGGAGGGTGGAAGGGAAGGGAGGAAAAGGAAAATGTTTAACAACTGATTTTCAAATCTAACACAACTGATTTTTAGTCTAGCTCCTAGAAATGAAGTTGCTGTATTACAATCAAGGATGATATGCATTGTTCCCATCTCACATGCAAAATATAAATAATAATATCATATCTTAATTCCCTGGGACTGTTATGAAAGTAAATGAATTGAAAGAGTGGCTATAAAAATCCAATTCTGAATTGAGTACAAGGTCCTTTTATTTTGTTCAGAAAAAGAAAATTGAAAATTTGTTCTAAAAATTTTATTGAAAAAGTATTCTCTTTTGTTGAATCACAAGAAGAGACAAAACATGACACAGTTCTAACTCTTCCCCCTTTATTAATGAATTAAACCACATCAAAATGCCATTAAAAGAGTATAAGAGACTCTTAAGAATCATTGAAATTTTTATTAGTAATCGTCCCTCCATAACACTAGTATTTCTATCAAAATAGTATTACATAAAAATAGAATTTAATATGTGGAAATTCTTTAAAATAATGAGATCACCTGGTAAAAGGCCAGCTTAACACTATATTCCCCTCAATAGAAATTAGAAATTAATAAAATTAGAAAATACAAAACCTAAATAGACATAACATGCTTGTTAAATGTGGAAACGGTAGGGCATCCAATGCAAAGATACCAGTAGTTAAACACGTTAGCCTCTGTTTAACCATCCGCATTGGAAATGAGAAATTCTCCCTGAAACAGAAAGATCACATGGATTATGCAGAAGGTGAAATCTCATGGAGGAACAGTGTACAATTAGAACACAAGAATTTAAGTTAGCATCACAGTAAAGTTGAAAACATGAATTATTTTCTAACAATGTTTAGATGCCATGAGAAAGGATTACAGTAGGGGGGGAAAAAACAATAAATTGGAAAGTCTGGTTACTCCAGAAAGAAGTCCAGGTAGCAAAGAGTCCTGGATGCATGTCAGGCTGCTAATTGAAAAATTGGTGGTTCAAAGCCACCAGGCTCTCCATGAGAGAAAAATGAGGGATTCTGCTACCACAAACCCTATAGAACAGTTCTACTCTATCCCATGGGGTCACTAGGAGTCAGAATCAGCTAGATGGAATTTGGTTTGGAATTTTTAATTTGATCATTCCATAGGGAAATGGGTTCCTAAAAATATGCGACAATAGTACAGTTGCTAAATTTTTATAAGTGTTCAAGTGTTGGTGTCATTTTTAAAATATAACTATAGTGATAAATAGAAAGCATATAAAATTGAGAAAGTATTAAAATAATAAGCATAGAACTTAATGTACTGTATTTTAAAGTAACCTGGGGATGGAAATATTCATCTTGATTATAACTCAAGGATTTAAATTTGTACATACACACAAACAGTGAGAACAAAAGACCCAATAAACAAAATTCTTCCAGGATATAAGCTTATTCCTCCCTCATTCCCTCAGACACAGCTTAAAAAAAAATAAGATAAAATATAGAAAAACAAAAACAGTGGCCAGTAAGTCAGTTCTTCTGCAAACCTGAATTCAAGTCAGGCACAACATGGGTGTCAGAGTAGAACTGCGCCCCCTACGGTTTTCAGTAGCTGGTTTCTCTAAAATAGATCACCTGTTCTTTCCTCCAAGGTAGACTTGAACCATCAATCTTTCAATTAGCTGTCAAATGTATTTGTACCACCTAGGACACAGACACAGCTTAAAAGAACTTCTCTTACCCAAGTGTCCTAGAATTTAAACTAAGCCTCTCAAGTCCTTTTCAGATAGGAAAAATCTAGTACAAAACATCTAATGTACATAAGACATCTTTTTAACCAGTTACCGTGGAGTTGATTCCTACCCATAGTGATTCTATAGGACAAAGCTGAACTTCCCCAACAAGGATTCCCAATGCTGTAATGCTGGCCAAAGCATTCTCCCTCAGACTAGCTTGTGGACTTGAACCTCTGACCTTACAGTTAACTATTGCACAACCAGGACTTCTTTTTGGACATATGGTATAATATGAAAATTCTCTTCTAAATTTTTTGAGGAACTGCCAAACTGTTTTCCAAATCAGATACACCATTTAAAGAAATATATATGGCCACAAGTCACTATTACTCTTACCACCCATTTGACCTTTCCACCTCACTACCAGATATGGTAGTGTAGTGGTTACAAATTGGGCTGCGAACTTAGGGTCAGCAGTTTGAAACTACCAGGCGCTCTGCGGGAGAAAGATGAGGCTTTCTGCTCCCATAAAGATTTACAGCCTCAGAAACCCTGTACAGGGTCGCTATGGGTCGGAACCGACTCAACGCCACTTAACAACAAAAACAACAACAGATATCGGAGTCCTGGTGTGGTGCTATAGATTAATGTACTGGACTGCTAAATTGGATTGAACCTCAAGGTTAGCAGTTCAATTTCACCAGTCACTCTTTCAGAAACCCTACACAGAGTTGCTATGGGTCAGAACTGACTCAACAGCACTTAACAACAACAACCAGATATCAATACTGACAGCACCTTACATTTAAGAAGTTGTTCCCAATTCCCTAAGCACTTGCTTATGCGTTAGTTGTTTTGATGTTCATCTGGTGGCAGTTTTGTTGTTGGGCGCAACTGAAATAATTTTAGCTTGTAGTGACTCTTTGTGACAGAGTATATCTGCCCTTCAGGGTTTCCTAGGTGGTAATTTTTGCTTGAAAAAATATGGCTTTGGTGATTGAAATAAGAGATCACATAATAAAATATTTTCAAGACGTAAGATTTACTGTTTACAACAACCCCACTAGATGGAATACATAGGACTCAGTTGACTATATCTGGGGGAAAAGATGATGGAGATCAATCAGAACAAAGCCATGGGTCAACTATAGGGCAAAGCATAGATTGCTCATATGCAAGTTCAAATTGAAGGTGACAAAAATTAAAATAAATCCACATGATCCAAAGCACAACCTCAAGTATATTGCACCTGAATTTAGAAACCATTTGAAACATACATATGATGCACTTACCACTAAAGACTGAAAACCAGATGATTTGTAGCATGACATCAAGGGCATCATACATAAAGAAAGCAAAACGTCATGAAAAAGACAGAAAAGGGAAAAAAGACCAAAGTAGATGTCAGAAGAGACACTGAAACTTTATTTTGAGTGGAAACTTGCTGAAGTGAATGAAAAAAATGATAAGGCAATAGAGCTGAACAGAAGATTTTAAAGAGTGACTTGAGGACGCAAAGTAAAGTATTATAATGAAATGTACAAAGACCTGGAGTCAGAAAGCCAAAGGGAAGAACACACTCAGAACTTCTCAAGCTGAAATAACTGAAGGAAAAAAAAAAAAAAACTTGAGTTAAAATATTGAAGGATACTGTAGAGAAAATGGAGTCTTGGTATGGTGCTGTGGGTTAATGTGCTGGACTATAAGGTAATTTTGAACCATAAGGTTCTTTATTGTATGAGGTTCAGTGGTTCATGCTCACCAGCCTGCCCTTGGAAACCGTATACAGGATCCCTATCAGCCAGAAATGACTCAACAGCACTTAACAACAACAACATGGAGGAAATATTGAATGACACAGAAAAACCAAAGAAAATGGAAAGGATACATAGAATCACTTTACCAAAAAAAAAAAAAAAATTCATAAACATTACTAAATATTGATTTCAACAAACAGATGCAATGCTGGAAGCGCTCACTCATCAATACCAAGAAATTTAGGGTGGGGAGAAGAACTCTACCTGGCCAATTGACTACAAGAGATGCAGATTTTTGCAAATCCTCAAGAAAGTTTTTTTAAAGTGTTAAAGAGCAAAAATCTCAGCTTGAGAACTAAGGTGCACCTTACCGAAGCCATGGTATTTTCGATAACCTCATATACATGTGAAAGCTGGACAGTGAATAAGGAAGACCATAGAAGAATTTGTGCTTTTGAGTTATGGTGTTGGAGGAGAATATTCAAAGTGCCATGGGCTGCCAAAAAA
>NW_006408561.1:21507724-21517204 GCF_000296735.1 Chrysochloris asiatica | reverse complement strand
GGAATACAAAATGGTTTAAAATCAGCAAAGGTGTGTGCTAGGGTTATATTCTTTCACTATACTTATTCAATCTGTATTCTGAGTAATAATTCAAGAAGCTGGGTTATATGAAGTAGTACGTGGCATCAGAATTGGAAGAAGCTTCATTAACAATCTGTGATATGCAGATAATACAACCAACTATTGTGCTACCAGGACGTTTTTTTCCTTGATAAGAGAAAAAAAAAAGACTCAGAGAAGGAAGGTTGTACTTCTAGAAAAAAGCACACAAAAGATAAAAATCTCAGTCTTCTCCATCCAAATATCCTGGGCCTTTCGCTTCCATTTTAAATTGTACCATGATCATAATAACTATGCTGTTTTCTTGGAAAGAGCAAAACCCTTGGCAAGTGTTCCTAGATTTCCCAGAGTCACTTGGAGAAGTAGGTGTTGTTTTTTAATCATTTGGAGGGAAAGAGACCTTGATGGGCTGAATTCCTCATGTGAGATGCATTGGCAGCAGGTTTGGGCTGCAGATGGGCAGAAGATACCAGGGTGCAACACTCCAAGCAGGAATTAAACATCAAAATCAGAAAGAGACCAGCTGTACCTCCTTTACACTGCAGTTTTAAAATTCCCTAACCTTAAAAATCCCAAGTAGGCCCCTGGATCATAGCAGATAAATAAGGGATTTATAATCTTTAAACTTTCAGGAGAATGGTTTGGGTTTGTACCATTTCCTATTTTGATTACAATCATTGTCCTGAGAACAGATTCATGTTGTGCCCTTTCTTATTCTCTCTGCAATCCATCACAAGGAGACAGCAGCATGGTAATGCCACTGTACATTATTTGAAAGACAATAAAAGCCTATGTAACTTCCAACCTTTCACTTTTTTGGTGGGAGGGTGTTTTTCATAATTTGACTGGGCAGTGTTTTCTATTGTGTCCTGTTAGTCCTCATTAACCTGAAAAGATGATATGGTCTGGACAATTACCTTGCAGAATATTAAAAAGGTGAAAGCAAAACAGTCTGCTATTTAGTGTCTTTCATAAACTAGCCCGGGTATTAAATTCTGATATCTTATTCCAGGTTCCCAGTCTGTCATCATATGAAATGGCATAAAGCAAGACTCTTCCTGAATTGGTTTAAAATGACATTCTTCTTCTAATGCTTTTTGGCCACACTCAGTTTATATATCAATAACCCTGGGGGAAATGTCTACCCCTCCCTTCCCTTAATGCACACACTACCACAATAGACCGTTCTTTATTCCTAACCAGGGAATTTTTGTTTCAGTTCAATCTATTTTCCTTTGTATTAAAGGAACTTTTATAAAATCATTAAGGACTTCTGTAACAGTCCAAATCAATAAGGACTTCTATAACAACTGAAATTCTCTCTCTCTCTCTTTTTTTTTAGAAATTCACTGCAGTGTGCAGATATTAAATTTCATATGTAAAGAAACAAATGCAAGTCTTAGATCCAGTGCCTCTGGGCTCTAGCCTGGCTCTTAACTGTTATGGCCTAAAGTAAGGCCGTAGCAGTGAGCAACTACCTGTGTTATTGTGCTATATATGCAACCATCTGGAAAATCCTAACTCTACCAATAAAAGAAAAATCTTTAAAGGGCACATGGATTATGTCACATTTTTTGGGTGTTATTCAAATCCCACAGTTGGGTAAATACAAGGATAACATAAAAATCCAGGAATTTCTAAATTAAAAAGGAAACATTAATTTGTGTTGTTGTTGTTTTTGGGGGTTTTGTTTTGTTTTGTTTTTCATTCTTGGTCCAGCTGGATTGCCTAGCCTTTTATAACATAAAAATATATTGAGCATGTGTGTATCATGCCCACAGCTGACCTGACTTTATAGAATTGCCCTCCAACCTTCATCACTTATAGCATGCTCCATCTGCCTCAAGGTGGCTTTATACACAGGAGACATTCGGGGCCAGTGGAGAGCTTCCCCTCAGAGGTTGCAGAGCCCAGGGTACATCATATCACAAATGGTCTATCTGGGAGCTCATTAAAACATTTCCACACAGTGTGTTATGATAAATGTGGCAGTTTCAGAAATCCCAGTGGATATATAAACAGTCTCTTGTTGTTTGTTATTTTAATTGTGGTCATAATACAAATGTAAATGAAATGTATACTCAACTCCTCATCATTCTCATATAGATTTGGCATGCAGTGATAAAAAATATAACTAGGTATTTTTGTCACCCATTCTTTTACCAATCACTACTCTTTTCAGGCAAATCTGTTGCAAAAACCTCTTTTAAATGTTAAAAAGCAAAAATGTTACTTTGAGTACTAAGCCTTGGTATTTTTAACACCTCATATGCATGTGAAATCTGGACAATGAATAAGGAAAAACAAAGAAGAATTGATATCTCTGAATTATGGTGTTGGTGAAGAATATTTAATATACCAAAGACTGTCAGAAGAACAAACAACTCTGCCTTGGAAGAAGAATAGCCAAGATGCTTAGAAGTGAGGATGGTGAACCTTCTCTTCATATACTTTGAACATGTCATCAGGAGAGAACAGTCCCTGAAGGCAGACATCATGCTTGGTAAAGTAGACTGTCAGTGAAAAAAAGGAAGACACTCAATGAGCTGAATTGACATGGTGGCTGCAACAATGGGCTCAAACATAGCAACAACTGTGAGGATGGCACAGGACTGGCAGTGTTGTCTGCTATTATACAGAGAGTAGCCATGAGTCATAAATGATCATTCAGGATTCAAGTCACAGCATACTCAGCTTACCACTCAGGTTTGTCTGAGCTGCAGGGACTGGCTGAATCAATGGCTTCACTTTATCAGATCTTATTGAACGTATCCAATGGAGTTATACCATGACGTTATAGGAGAGGAAAATTTCTAGATACAGATTACTGTCCCAGCAATAAAATCATATGGGGCCATCTTTCTGAAACACAATGAAACACATAGTTTAGTAACAGGACCTGGTATCTGAAAACAAGACCATCTAGAAAACTTTCAAGATGGACGATAACAGCAACCATTTCCCCAAGGGGCTCAACTCTCTATACCTGAACTGTATGATAATGATATAATGTGAGTCATAAACAAGAGCCACATACATAAATTTAAATTTTCTGATAGTTGCAATAAAAAAAGTAAAAAGAAACAAGTTAAATTAACAATAATTTCTATTATCTTCATCTAAAGTAGTATCATTTCAAAGTCTAATATTTTTTAAATGAGATATTTTACATTTTTTTCTTACTAAGTCTTCAAAATCTAGAGTGTATTTTATATTTACATCTCACTTTGGACTAGCCACATTTCAAGTGTCTGCCTGGTGTTGGCTATGATATTGAACAGCTCAGCTCTATACCAAAGCAACTATTCATGATCCTCCCTTACCTGCACCACTACACATGTTTAGACTAAAACAAAATCAAACCTACTGCCCTTAAGCTGATCCAACTCATAATGGCCCTAGGTTTATAGTAAATTCCAACTAACCAAAAAGGTTAAACAAACCCAAACAGTAAATGTTTGGTGTTCTCGTGTTCATTTGTTCAATTAGCAAACATTGGTTCAATAACTATTATTGTTGTTAAGTGCCATTGACTCTGACTCAGAGCAACTCTGTATAGGATTTCTGAGGAGGGGCTGGTGAGTTTGAACTGCCTACCTTGCAGTTCAAACTGACCTTGTGGTCCAGTGCTTTAACCCACAGTGCCACACCAGGACTTCTCAATAACTATTACTTTTTGCCAAATCATGGGCTTCATGTGAGAATACAAAATCATAGAGCTTCTGCTTTCACAGTCTAATTAATTAAAGAGAAGAAAGTAAAACAATAATAACACAATGTCTTAAATGCTTTAAGGTGTGTATACTTAGGAGATTATGGGCAATTCAAGGAGTAAGTAATGAAGAGAGGGAAAATGGAAAATTACTCAGAGCACCACAGAACTTTGTTATTGTTGCTATTGTTTTCAAGTGCCATCAAGTTTATTCCAAATCAGAGCAACACTGTACAGGATTTCTAAGACTGTAAATATTTGCAGGAGCAGAAATCCTCATCTTTCTCCCATGCAGCTAGTAGACTCGAACTACTGATCTTGTAATTCACAGTCCACCACATTTTACTGCATAACTTATTGCTGTTGTTCATAACTTATTGCTGTTGTTGTTAGGTGCCATCAGGTCAGTACTGACTAATAGCGACCCTTTATAGGGTTTCCAAGGAGCTGCAGATGGTTTTAAACCATGTACCTTGTGGTTAGCTATCCAGTGCTTTTCCTATCACACCACACTTGAACTCCACTGAAGACCTGTTGTTGTAAATTGTTAAGCACCATCAGTCAAGTAAGTTCATAACAACTTTGCATAGTTCATAACAACTTTGCATAGGGTTTTGGAGGAGCTATTGTTGGATTTGAACTGCCAACCTTGTGATTAACAGCCCAGTGTTTATCTTAAAGCAAAACACCAGACTGGTGGTGGCATGCCGTGGAATCAGTTCCAACCCATAGTGAACCTGCTATATAGAGTTTCCAAGGCTGTAAATCTTTATGGGAGCAAAAAGTTTCATCTTTCTCCTGCAGAACAGCTGGTGGTTTAGAACTGCTGACCTGGAGGTTAGCAACCCAATTCATAACACCAGTGAAGGTGTAATTGGCCAGTTACAAAGTTGAGGAAAGCATATCATGGAAGCAAAATTGACATGTACAAACATTAAGGCACCCCTCTACAAAACTCAAAAATGAAATCTGGATGTCAGGGAGTATCACAGGAAACTTTAACCATTTCTAATGTGTATTTTCAGGCATAGCTACCATGGCATGGATCCAGAGAAACTGTAAGCAGCCAACACCTAGTTTAGAATCTTCATATAAGTTTCAAATAAATCCCCACAACTTGTTTTTAGCAGAAACAGAATGTGTCTGTTAACAACATTCCAGAGCAAACATAAGAATCTCAGAGGACACCATACTCAATTGGCATAACATAGTCCATGAAGACAATGTTCTACATCTTACTTTGTAGTGAGTAGAGACTGGGATCTGAAAAGCTCCTGAGCAGCCATCTAACATGCAGCTATTGGTCTCTCCATGTGTGAGAGAAAGAAGAGTGATGAAAATTGAAGATGCTTGAAATCAACGAGTCCAATGAACTAATGGAAATGTAAACATCTGTGTCTACAACTCTGAGATCAGAAGAACTTGATGGTGCCCAGCTATCACTACTGACTGCTCCAAAAGGGATCACATTATAACATTCCAGATAGAGTAAGATTAAATGTGGAACAAAACTAAAAATTATTAAAAAAAAAGAAAAAGAAATAAAGACTGGGCTTACTGATCAGAAAGAGACTAGAGGAACCCAGGACTTACTGATCAGAAAGAGACTGGAGGAACCCAAGACCATGGTCCTCAGTCACAACCTTCACGTCTGGAGCAAAACTAACCCCGCAACCCAATTTCAACCAAGTGGTAGATAGGTACATAGGAGGAACTGCAACACTAGTGAGATTTGCTCACCATGGTATGGGCAACCATTCAAGGTCAAAAGGGCAACATTTGTCTAAGGACAAAGTTCAGAAGGGTTGGGAAGAATGGAGGAATGGAATAAGAACCACAGAGTGGAAGTGGAATTGTTGTTACATGGAGAGGATCCAGTTATTGCTATGAAGCAAAGTGTATGTATGATTTGTTGAATGTAAAACTGATGATCTGCTCATCAGTCACAATAAAAACTTTCAAAACAAAAATGTATATTCTGGTGTGATACAGTAAATTTACTTACTATGGTTCTTCTAGTCAAAGTTTTCATAATTCCATCAAATGATTAGGTATTGTTGTTGTTAAGTGCTGTCAAGTCAGTTCCAACCTCTAGTGACCCTGGATAGGGTTTCCAAGGAGTGGCTGGTGAGCTTGAACCACCAACCTTGCAGTTCAAACCAACATTGCAGTCCAGCACATTAACCCACAGCACCACACCAGGACTCGAAATAATTGGGTGGAGCCATGAAAATAGGGTATAGTGAATACAAACTTATGGAATGTTTGGTTTTGCCATTCCTCTGGGTTTGAGCTACTCAGAAGCATAAATGGGAAATTCCATGACCATCATGAAAGAAAAACCAGAGTAGAGGGCATCATTTGGACTTCAAGATCCCTGTGCACTGAACCTCCTTGATCCATAACAGAAATCTGTGACACCAGAGAATTGGCAGAGGAGCCATAGCAGCAGAACTAAGAACCAGAAGACAAGACAGAGTGGTGGGCTTCCTGGCCCACAGAGCTAATAAAACTGAGTACCATAGAGCAGAATGAATGAGTTGTCTCCAGGCACTTAACTGTGAAAGCTAAGTTTGTTGTCCCATGGATATAGATCCAAGCACCTTGTGGAGTGCCCTTTGGGCATTTATCAACAGTGCTAAAGGAACTTTGTAACAGAAACCAAGGACCATGTGGTTAATAGGCTTAAGACAAGAAAGAGACATGACTATTATAAGGCTGAGAAGAGGCAATCGTGACCAGAGAATTGCTATATCCTAAGTTGTTTCTGGTCCTGCTGTATCCTGAGTTGAATTACAGCACTGTTTACATCCCTAGTAAACCCCATACTCATGATTACTGTCTGTGAGCTCTGTGTGACCATTACAATGATTTACCAAACACAGCAAAAGATAGAGTGTCATGGGAGGGATGGTTGGTGTCAAAATAGGATAAAGAAGTATGGAGGCATACCTGATCAACCTTGAACTGATTTTGAGTTTAATTAATTCTCCTTCCCACTACTGAAGTCAAAGGTCAGACTCCACTCTCACAGCATTTTTGCAGCAGTATATGCTTATATGCAGTGTCATAGGTGTTGAAGCTCATAGTATTTTCAAGATTCAAAGATTACTACCTTAAGGTCAGCATTTAAAAAAAAACAAACAAACAAAACTTATCCTAGGGAACTCTTCGCTAAAATATTTTCATTTGCAGAAGCCAGAGAGATACACTTACTTTGGTTAACTTCATTTGGGTTTAAGATGGCAGGCAAGATCTAGTTACTGTCTACATCTCCATTTTCCCATCTATCCTTGACATTCACACATTCAGGTACACTGCACTCCAATCATAGTAAATTACTAGTGATTCCTACAACACAGAGCTGCGATCTCTCTCAGTTGCATACTTCATAGACGTGATTTGCAGAATGCACTTCCAACTTCTACCTGACCAATTCCATGAAATTCAGCTCAAGTGCAACCTCTTCAAAAAAGTCTCCAGACCCTCCAGATTCTTCATTCCCTCTAGATGCTCCTATATGTCTCCATGGTCTATCGTGACTATAGCAATGATAAATTTTTCTTCCATTTGCTTATTAGCATCTTCCACAAGACTGTGAACTAGTGGGCAAAGAATGTTTTTATTTCTATATCCCCAGCACTTACTCAAGTGCTTAGTAAGTGCTTGATTAATGGATGAATAAATTAAACAATAAATTAAGCCTAATGTCTCTAGAACAAAATGATGCCAATTGGAGAATTTACGTGTTGTGAATAATTTAGATAAAGAAGGCAGCATTGTGACCAATCAATCAAAATGTTATGTGGTAGAGAAATGGTGTGTGGTAAAGAAAATAAGGCTTGTGACTAAAGAGAGGCAGATTTTGGTTCAAGGTAGAAGTTTCTAACAACTTAGACTGTGCCACAAATGAATGATCTCTCTCAAAGGTAGGTAAACTACGATTGTGAGTCAAATTTAGTCTGTCATCTTTTTTGGCAAATAAAGTTTTATGGGAACACAGCCATATCCATTTGTTTACATATTGTTCATAGCTGCTTTCTTCCTATATCAGCAGAGTTGAATAGTTGTGACAAAGATGTATGGCTTGCAAAGCATAAAATATTTGCTATCTGGCCATTTACAGCAAAAAGTTTGCTGACTCTTGGTCTACTAAGGAGGTTGTGAGTTTTCTGTTAAGTAAAAGCTGGATCTGTCTAATAAATGGAAGAAATGTATTATTTAAAAGGCAGAATGATAGCCTTTAAAGTTTCTTGCCTTTAGGTAGGACTGCCACCATATACCTGCTTTCCTGTGATAAAAAGCCACACTCACTAATTTGTCTTTGAATGAATGCACTTCCATGACTGACAACCCTATAATAGGCAACATGACAACTTACTGAGAATGAAACCATCCCCTTTGTCTTAGTTGTCTAGTGTTGTTATAACAGAAATACCACAAGTGGGTGATTTTAACAAACAAATGTATTTTCTCACAATTTAGGGTGTTAGAAGTCTGAACTCAGTGTGCTGGATCTAGGGAAATGCTCTCTCTCACTGTCCACTCTGGGGGAAGATCCTTGTCTCCTTGCAGCTTCTACTTCTAGTTTCTTTGGCATGCAGTTTCCCCCTCCTTTTGTGCTTGCTTTCCTGTTTGCTTGCTTAATTTGCTCTTTTATACCTCAAAAGAGATTGACTTAAAGAATACCCTACACTAATTGTTGTTGTTGTTAAGTGCCATCGAGTCAGTTCCGACCCATAGTGACCCTGTACAGGGTTTCCGAGGGTGTAAATCTTTACGGGAGTAGACAGCCTCATCTTTCTCCTGCAGAGCAGCTGTTAGTTTTGAACTGCTGACCTTAAGGTTCGCAGCCTGATTTGTAACCACTACGCTACCAGAGCTCCTTACCCTACACTAATAGTACCACATTAACATCAAATGGAGTCTTGGTTTGGTGTTGTAAGATCAGCACCAGACTGCTAACCACAAGGTGGGCTGCTCAAACCCACCAGCTGCTCCTTGGAAGTCCTATATAGAGTCACTAGAGTCAACTCAAAAGTACTTTCAACATTAAATGGAATTAAAACCACAGGTATAGGGGTTAGGTCAGTAGTTCAAACCCACCAGCTACTCTTCAGAAACTCTACACAGGGTTGCTATGAGTTGGAACCAACTTGACGACACTTAACAACAACATAGGGGTTAGGATTTATAACATATTTTCAGGAGCACAAAACTCAATCCATAACACCCTCTAAGGCCACAGAGTTTCTAGGTGGTTCAAACAGTTTAACTTGGTTTGCAGTTCCAATCTACCCAGAAGCAACTCAGAGAAGGTCTTGAAATCTACTTTCAAAGGATGATAGCCATTGAAAATGCTATGTTTTGTAGTTGTACTCTTAACAACATGGTGTCACTATAAGTTAGAATTTACTTGACAATAATTATCTGTGTTTGTGTGTTTGCTTGCTTGCTTGAAGGCTATGAATTACATAATATATGAGGCTTCCTAAATACAACTTAAGGAGCTCTGGTAGCGTAGTGGTTATGAATCAGGCTGTGAACCTTAAGGTCAGCGGTTCGAAACTACCAGCCGCTCCGCGGGAGAAAGATGAGGCTTTCTGCTCCCAATAAGGATTTACACCCTCGGAAACCCTGTACAGGGTCGCTATGGGTCGGAACCGACTCGAAGGCACTTAACAACAACAACAACAAATACAACTTAA
>NW_006408561.1:21476674-21507624 GCF_000296735.1 Chrysochloris asiatica | reverse complement strand
TAAGGATTTACACCCTCGGAAACCCTGTACAGGGTCGCTATGGGTCGGAACCGACTCGAAGGCACTTAACAACAACAACAACAAATACAACTTAACTGTTCTGAACAATGAAGGAAAGAAATTTGAAGATGCAAGCTGGAGCACTATCATGGAAAGAAGTGATTGATTCCAAACAAGCCAAAGGGATAGTAACAGGAGCTGCTGTTGATTCTGCATTCCCCAGTAAACCCCAAACCAGGTGTCTCCTTCAGCCTGTGTTGTTCTTTACAAGGCTGGGGTGGTCAAAATGGGGAAACAAGGCACCTATACAATTAGCTTTTGTGTCTTCTAAAGACTTACTGACTCCCAGGGCCACTTTTTCACCTCTGAAAATGTCCTGAGAATAAAAAATCCTCACACTTGGATGGTAAAAGAAATCTTTTAGACATCATTAAATTTCCCAAGTTAAAATGAGACACTGAACTGTTTTCAGTATTGGACAAAAACCATGTGTGTGCATCCTTTTGGTATTCATTAAGAGGACTGAAATATCTGGGATATTTTCATGCTTTCAATTCCAGAGGATGTACATTAGGGTTGTTTAAGGAAAGAGATGCAGCATCAGGAAGAGAAAGGAGTTGCTGCTTCTGATTTAACTGGAGTACACATTGCTTTGGGAAACTAGCCAAGGATGGCTGATTTGAAGGCAGGGTGCACACCGCCACCTCATCAGTAAAGTTCAGCAGCTACCATAGTGCATTCCTGGTGTTCACTAAATATATCCTTCTACAAATAAATAAGGACAGGAGCGAATTGAAAAGATGCCATTTTAAAGTGGCTTTATAAGCCACACCTTGAGATATATCCATGTCATCTCCTCTTCAAGGATCCCTGCACCAACAAATAGAACATTCTCAAAGATGAACACAGCTGAAAAGACCCCAAATATCTGGTGTCAAAATTATTTATAGCTGTTGCTTACTACTTTCCTGCAGTCACTACTGAAAATGCTAATAGGAGTCTAGTAAATCCTTCTTTCCCACCCATCCCTTATGAAGCGCTTCTCTTGCTCCTTGTTTACCATGCTAAATGCCCTGTGTTGATGCAATGCACTCTTGCTCTTGGGCTTCTGTGGACTGTTGTTTATCAGTCTGAAGGGACTGAATATTTTAGAAAGAAAGGGGGTAAAATCTCCAGCATCAGGTAGTATGCAGAGAGGTTCATATAAATTATAGCTCTCTGGGGCCAGATTGTGACAATCCTTGGCACTGTTTCCTTCCTCCCCCACTCCCCAGACACACACCACCCCCTGTACTGGAGGATACCTGCAGTGATAAAAAATAATAGAGAAGGTTTGCTCCCATGAAGCTTTATTGAAATGCTTCCTTGAAAGAAGTGACTGCAGGTCAGGAGAGGAAACGTTCGGTCAACGGAATTCAGAGGGATGCTTCCTCTTATGAACTCCTGTGGCACCAATTGGCTGAACTAGTCTGTAGCGTTTATCAAGCCCTGCTCTGCTTTGTTGTCTGTGTGTGTGTGTGTGTGTGTGTGTGTGTGTGTCTCACTCAAATGGTGTGTAAAACTGTCTTAAAGGTAGTGTTATCCTACATGCTCTCCACTGCACCTCCAATAGCCTCTGGCACAGGGCCTTCGACCCAGAAGTCATTTAAAAAATATTTTCAGTATGCTATTTTTGAAACCTGTGAAATAGCTTGAATACATTTTAAGAATTTTTACGTTTTGAGAGTTACAAGAATATAGAAGAGAAAGGAACAGATTTTTGTTTTTATCCTTCCTCACTGTAGTAGGAAGAATGCTTCATCCAAAAAATGCCCATATGCTAAAACTCAGAACCTGAAAATATGTAATGTTCCATGTCAGAGTGATAGATGGAATTAAGGTTACTTGTCGGCTGACCATCCTTGATTATCTGAGTCAATGTAATGTAATCACAAGGGTTCTTAAAAGTAGAAGTGACAAATAGAAAAAGAACAATGCAATATGAGAAAAATTTGACCAGTCAATGCTGGCTTTGAAGAGGGAAGGGGACCACCAACCAAGAAATTCAAGCAGCCTCTAGGAAGTAGAAAAGGCAAGAAAACAGATTCTCTCCTAGAATGTCAAGAAAAAAATTCATGTCTGTCCACACCCTGATTACAACTCAATGAGACCCATTTTGGACTTCTGAACTTCAAATTGTAGGATAATAAACTTGTGCTGTTTAAGCCACTAAATTTGTGGTAACTTGTTACAGCAGCAATAGGAAATTAATACATTCACCTACCCCAGATTTATGCAAAATGAGAGAAAGTTCAATATTAAGACATTTTACCTGACAGGGTCTGACCTCAAGAGATCCTTAAGTCCTGTTTGACTGAAAAGCGATAGAAACCAAGGAGTCAAGTGCTATGAAGCAAAAGTTTTTCATCTCCAAAGTACTCATATATCTCAGGTAACAAGTCGTGATGTGGTACCGTAGGATAAGCACTGGCTTCTAACAACAAGCCTAGTGGTTCAAACCTACCAGCCACTCCTCAGAAACCCTATACAGGGATATTATGAGTCAGAACCTACTCCACAGCACTTAACAACAAGGCAGAGCTAGTCTTGCTCCTAAGTGAACTGAACAGTTGTTCCCATAGTGTATTTTCCGGGGGATCTTAAGGTTTCCTCACCTACTTTCCCAAAAATTCCCCTCACTTTCCTACCGGTCCAAGAAAACTAAGAAATAGCATAATCAATTGAATAGGATAATATCCTTGCTATCTGTGAGGAAATAGTATGTCTTTGTTTATCACAGGTCTGGTTTTTCCAAGTTGCTACAGTGCCTACATAACAAAATATCAGTGGAAAAGAAGTGTCCCCAAATTTGATAAACAATTGTTGTTATTGTTAAGTGCCAATGAGTCAGTTCCAACTCATAGTGACCCTGTGCAGGGTTTCCACGGAGCAGATGGTGGATTTGAACTGCCTACCTGGTGGTTCTCAGTCGAGTGCTGATGAACACTTAGATGTTGCCAATTGAGATGGTCTGAGACCCAACAATACTGACTGTAAACACAAGGAGATATATGGATACACAAGCATTTGTCAAACCAGGGAGGAAAAGAGAAAGAACTGGACTCCGAAGACCATCTCAGCCAATGTTACTATTTTGCTTGCTTACTCCAAAGGATCAGGATCTCTAATTCAATCTGTACCAAATTGATACAGAGCACTAGAGAAGTTACCTCTATTACATTTTCCAAATGAAATAGGGGCCTCCAAGGTTCTCCTAATTGTTCAATACAGAGGTGCAAGCCTTACACATTTATGTAAGTTGGCCTCTACCCACTGCTTATGAATATGCATAAACACACCTTTTATTGCTCAACAATGTTTTCCCTTTTGCAATATTTTATGAACCCCTAAAAAATGGGGCTTATATTTTAATTTTTTTCAGGAGAAAAATCTACTGAATATTTAAATGGGAGCTTTTAATGTCTGCTGCCTCAACCAAACGTTATTTGTCAAGGGAGTGGTCAAAGCTTCAGCATACACAACTCAAGATTTTCATTTGGTACAAATCCAGCTCACTTGCTCTCCAGACGGAGTTGACTGCATTTCCCTTTGCAAACCCAGCCTCCCTTTCTGGAGTGCTTAAAATGCAATGCAGCAGAATTCATCAGCTCTACCTGCCAATGAGCAGTGCTCCCCACCAGCTCAGTTACAGATCAGCTTTCTCTCCCCTTGGCTCCCATCCAGAAGAACAAGGGCTCTTTTATCCATGCCCACCTTTTCATTATTGCCATTTGCACACCATGAATCCTGACTGCCATTGCAATAATCTCCTAACTGGTCTTATCTATGCTATCTCCAGTCTCTAATTCACATAACTACACTGCTGCCGGATTAATCTTGAAGGAGAGATACAGCATATCACTCCAGCTTGCTGCTGCTGTTCTAACTCATAGTGACTCTGTATAGGGTTTCCAAGGTTGTAAAAGATTTATGGGAGCAGAAAGCCTCACCTATCTCCTACCAAACAACTAGTGGATTTGAACTGCTGACCTGTTAGCAGCCCAGTGCGTCACCCACTACACCAGGACTCCTTCACTCCAGTTTAGATGTTTCAGTAGTTCCCCATTTTCTACCCAAAGTTCAAACTCCCCAATCTGACTTTTGACAGCAGCATACAATGTGGCCCCAAATAATCTTTCAAGAAAATTCTCTCACTGAACTCCATGGGCTTTGGACCACTGACAGTGTGGACCATTTGGCATTCTGAAATATGCCCCACACTATGCTTTTCCACATATGTGCCCTTACTCCTGTCATTTAGAGTTCTTTGTCAAAACTGACTCTTCCCATCTTAGTCTAAAAGAGGATATGCTGGAAGGATGTATGCAGGCTCCTAGACACTAAAGATCTCTAGGCTCAAAAATTATGGGAACTGAGTTACTGAGGGAGGAAGGCTCAATATTAAGGTCCGCTGAACAATCTCTTCATGGCACAGTCAGGGTAAATAAATAAATTCAGACATTTTCAGGCTTTTGCTCTTTTTTTTTCCATTGGTTTTTCGAGTTTTGTTTTATTTTCTCTGCCACACAGATTCCAGTCCACCACTTATCTGTCAGTTTGTTGCACTGTGGTGGCTTGCATGTTGCTGTAATTCTGGAAGATACACCATGGGTATTTTAAATAGTAGCAGGATCACCAATGGTGGACAGGTTTCAGCTGAGCTTCCAGACGATGCAGACTAGTTAGAAGGAGAGATGGACTACTTCTGAATATTTAGTCACTGAAAATCTTATGAATAGCAATGAAACACTGTCAGCACCCAATTATTGAATATTGAAACTTGATGAAGAGCACCAAAATATTGTCAGATATTTTGTGCCAGATGATGAGCCCCTCAGGTTGGAAAGCACTCAAAATATGACTGGATAAGAGCTGCCTCCTGAAAGTAGAACTGACTGTGATGATACCAACGGAGTAAAGCCCTCAAGACCTTCATTTGCTGATGATACAAAACTCATAATAAAGAGGAACAGCTGTAAACATCCATTAATAATCAGAACAAGTAATGTATAAAGTATGAATCTAGGAAAACTGAAAATTGTCAAAAATGAAATGGAATGTATAAATATGGGTATATATTGATGGTCTATTCCACAATCTTTCCCTGGCCTTGTTTTGGCTAATGATGTGGAGCTTTTCTGCCATCTCTTTCCATAGATGTAGTCAGTTTGATTTCTGTATATTCCATTTGGTGAGGTCCATGTGTACAGTCATCTTTTATGTTGTTTAAAAAGATATTTGCAATGAAGAAATCACTGGTCTTACAAAATTCTCCAGCATCGCTTCTATCACCAAATCCATATTTTCCAACCACTGATGCCTCCTCCTTGTTTCTAACCTTTTGCATTCCAATCACCAGTAATTATCAATACATCTTGATTGCATTTTTGGTCAATTTCATACTGAAGAAGTTGGTAGAATTCTTCTCTTTCATCATCACTTGGCTTTAGAGATTGGTACATACATTTAAATAATAGTGGTATTAACTGGCCTTCTTTGTAAGCGTATGGATATGATCCTATCACAGAGAGTGTTGTATTTCAAGATAGATCTTGATATTTTCTTTTTGATAATGAATGTGATGCCATTTGTCTTCAATTTGTCATTCCTGGCATAGTAAACTATGTGATTGTTAAGACTTTACTCCATTTGTGTCATCATAGTCACCTCTACTTTGAGGAGGAAGCTCTTCCCCAGTCGTATTTTGAGTGCCTTCCAACCTGAGAGGCTCATCATCCGACACTATAGCTGACAATATTCTGGTGCTCTTCATCATGTTTCAATATTCAGTATTCTGGTGCTGACAGTGTTCCACTGCTATTCATAAAGTTTTCAATGATTATATATTCAGAAGTAGTCCATTTCTCTTTCTTCCTAGTCTGCCTTTATCTGGAAGCTCAGTTGAAACCTGTCCAGGTTCAACTAGGATGACCCTGCTAGTATTTAAAATACCCATGACATAGCTTCCAGAATCACAACACATTAAAGCTATCACAGTATGACAAACTGACAGATGAGTGGTGGATCTCCACTTAGAATGCCCATTTCTTTACACCAGAACTCTGACCATCCTTCAAGACCCAGTTTATACATGACTTTTAAGTTTGAGCTCATCTCTCTTGCGAATTTCTGGTTCAGAGTGTGTTTCTCCCTTTTGTTACTCTTCACTTGCTTATTTGATTTAGTTTTAATGTCTTATCCCCTTTCCATTTATTATCTTTGTAATAAGAAAGTCACCTCTCCTTTCTGTGTGTCTGTCTTCCATCTATAAAAAAGGAATAATGATAACTACTTCACAGAAATGTTCTGACTAGAATAAGTACCTGTCTGAAAGGTAATTAGCTCAGTGCCTGACATGTAGTAAACTCTTATTGTTTTGCTGCTGCTGTTGTTGTTTTGACAAACTGACAGGTAATTTTTGGTTGTTGTTGACAATCTACACAGCAAAACATACATCAATTCAACAATTTCTACACGTACAATTCCGTGGCACTGAATGCACTCTTCAACTGTGCAACCATTCTCACTCTCCTTTTCTGAATTGTTACTCCTCCATTAACATAATCTCACTGCCCCCTAAGCCTCTATCTCATCTTTTGTGTTATTGTTGTCAATTTGATCCCATATAAGTAGATTGGTTTGTTTGGGTTTTACCCCTGTATGCTCTGCTATGGATGGCACAGGACCAGGCAATGTTTTGTTCTCTTGTGCAAACTTGACAGCATGGATATATTTGCAATATAGGTAAATGCATATGTAGAAATGGCTTCAGTCAAACTTATGTATGTTTGTGGGAGTAGTTCCATTCTCCATTCCACACATGTTCAGCTTGTGTGTCTATCTTCGTATCTATTTTTAAAAAGTTATTTAAAAGAGCACAATGCTCAAAGCAGACATTCTTTACTATAAAAGCTAAATTACTGTTTGGTTTACAGAAGACTTTATGGAATATTTTTGGTTGAAGGTTTATTTTTACTAACCCATCATTATCCTCACTATCAGTATATAACTCTTTGTAACAAGGAAATAAGATTTACTAATCTTAATAATACCTACTCAGATATTTTACATATAAAACCTATTTGCTATTACTGGTGAACGGATCAATCAATCAACCCACAAAACAATGAATGAGGGAAAAAGAAAATTGGACACTAGACTTGAAACTGAGATTTGAGTAGCTCTATCTTTTCCTAAAGGAGCCCTAAAGACTCCATGGGTTAAGTGTTGGTCTCCTATCATCAACGTCTATAGTTTCAAATACAGTTTTCTCTGGTCTGCAGGAGAATATGAGACTATCTGCTCCCATAAAGTTGTACAAGTCTTGGATAGAGCTAGCATGAGTTGTAATCAACTCAGTGTCAAAGAGTTGGTCTTTTCCTTCCATTCAGGAAACCTGATTTCTATTCTCTGCCAATGCACCTGTGTGAGGTCACCACCTGTCTGTACGTGGAATTTTACATGCAGGGTCGGTGTTTTACATAGAATGTTCTATGGTCCAGAGACAATTGGAAATCCAGCCCCAAACCTTCTTTTGCAGCCATCATCTGTGTCTATAGGAATTTAAAAATTGATAATAAAATGAAAGAAGGAAAGCAAAAGGTAAAAAAGAAGCCAACAGACAAAGAAACAAAGAGTTTAGCTAGCTAAGAAACACTTTACAGAGACCTGCAATGATAGAAAAAAGACCATCCCAACTTGCCAGGCTCCAGGCCAATCTTCTACTCTATCAGTAGTCCCTTCAAAAAACTATGTGTATTGATTCCATTCCACAGGCATCCTTAACACCATGGCTGCCATTATGGATCTGTCATCCATGAATTAATCTAAATCTTCAAATTATTTATGTGTTCCATTTTTGCCTCTTTCCACATGTACTTTCAGCTGTAAGGTTCATTTGGGTGCCTAAGATATGCTTCTTGTTGTTGTTGTTGTTGTTGTTGTTAGGTGCCTAAAGTATGGTTGTTGTTGTTGTTAAGTGCCATCGAGTCCATACCAACTCACAGCAACCCTATGCACAACAGAAGGAAACACTGCCTGGTCCTGGACAAACTTCACAATTGTTGCCACGCTTGAGCCCATCGATGCTGCCACTTGGCCAATCCATCTTGCTGGGGGTCTTCCTCTTTTTCTCTGACCCTCCACCTTACCAAACATGGTATCCTTCTCCAGAAACTGATCTCTCCTGACAATATGTCCAAAGTATGAAAGATGAAGTTTGGCCATCTTGGCCTCCAGGGAACACTGGCTGCACTTCTTCCAACACAGATCTGTTGGTTCTTTTGGCATCCCATGGCACTTTCAATATTCTCCTCCAGCACCATAACTCAAAGACATCAACTCTTCTATGGTCTTCCTTATTCACTGTCGAGCTTTCACATGCATATGAGATTATTGTAAATACCATAGCTTGCATCAGGCTCACCTTAGTCCTCAAGCTGACATCTTTGCACTTCAACACTTTAAAAAGGTCTTGTGCAGCAGATTTGCCTAAAGCAATATGTCATTTGGTTTCTTGACTTCTGCTTCCATGAGTGTTGACAGTTGATCCAAGAAGAATGAAGTCCTTCACAAATTCAATGTTTTCTCCTTTGATAAGAATGTTGTTTATTGGTCCAGTGGTGAGGATTTTTGTTTTCTTTACATTGAGATGCAATCCATATTGAAGGCTATGGTCTTTGATCTTCATTAATATTTTAAGTCCTCTTCACTTTCAGCAAGCAAGGTTATATCATCTGCATATCACAGGTTGTTAATGAGTCTTCCTCCAATCCTAATGCCATATTTTTCTTTATATAACCTAGCTTCTCATATTATTTGCTCAGCATAAAGTTTGAATAAGTACAGTGAAAAAATACAACTCTGTCACACATCTTCCTTAATTTTAAATCATTCAGTATTCCCAAGTTCTGTTCAAACAACTGCCTCTTGGTCCATGTACAGATTTCTCATGAACACAATTAAGTGTTCTAGAATACTCATACTTCACAATGTTTTCCATAGCTTGTCATGAGCCACACAATTGAAAGCCTTTGCATAGTCAATAAAGCACAAGTAAACATCTTTCTGGTATTCTCTGCTTTCAGCCACGATCCATCAGACATCAGCAATGATATCCCTCATTCCACGGCCGCTTCTGAATTTGGCTTGAACCTCTGGAAGTTCTCTGTCAATGTATGCTTGCAGCCATTTCTGTATTACCTTCAGTAAAACTTTACTTGCATGGGATATCGAAGATATTGTCCGATGGTTTCCACGTTCTGTTGGGTCACCTCTCTTTGGAATGGGCACAAATACGGATCTCTTCCAATTAGTTGGCCAGATAGTTGTCTTCCAAATTTCTTATCATAGATGAGTGAGTGCCTCCCGTGCTGCCTCACTTCCTTAAAAGATTTCAGTTTCTATTCCATTAATTCCTGGGCCCTTGTCCTTCACCAATTCCTTCAGTGCACCTTGGACTTCTCTTCCTTTAGCATCATTCTCTCTTGATCATATGCTACCTCTTGAAGTGGTTGAACAGCAACCATTTCCTTTTGATACAGTGACTCTGTGTATTCCTTCCATCTTCTTTAGATGCTTTCTTCATCATTCAAGAATTTGCCTAGAGAATTCTTCAATAACAAAAGTCAAGGCTTGAATTTTTTCTTCAGTTTCCCGAGCTTAAGAAATGCTGAGTGTGTTCTTCCCTTTTAGGTATGATAAGAAACAAGTCCTTGCAACAAAGGACTGGAGACAGCTATGTTTAAATCTTACCTGTGTTACTCCACAGCCTTGGGCCAGGCATTTGCCTTCCCTGCCTCACTTTGATCCATTTAAAATTGATATAACAATCTTCAGATGAGTTCATTAAAGGTTAATTAGATTTTAACATTTTCATGCCACTCATAAATGAAGGAGATAATATAAATGTTACATTTTATTATATATTCTGGGTAAGAATCCTTTTGTAATTTGACTAAATGCATATCCCTTCCTGATCACCCCTCTGTCCTCAACACTATTCTTCTTTTTATTTACTTGCGTTAATCTCTGTAGGGCCACAGCAAAGGGTTGTGTAGGTTATGCACTGTGCTACTCTGAGGAATGATGTTCACATCCTATTTGTCAAAGATGTGTAGGTTCATTATGAGAATTTTCAGATAAATGTCATTAAAGTGTCTTGCAGAAGAGAACCTTTTTTCTACTTCCCACAAAGACACTAAGGGGATATTATGGTCAGATTTGTGATATCCGTATGTCTCTTCCCCACTTTATCCTTGTGACTTTCATAAACTATTATTTATTTAAAAGATTCAAGAGAGCCAAGTGGCATTTCAAATATAATATGCATGTAGTAGTTACCGCCGACATCAGGATGCCCACTCTTAATAAATAATCCTTTTCATTTGAGCTGCTCCTAGTGGCACTAATTTTGAGTCCCAGCACTTCCTCTGTGAGCCTTGTTTTTGAGCCCAGAAGGCACACAGTCTAGCACAGTCTAAAATTAATCAAGGTTGAATGTCCTCTCTCCAGATCCTACATGTCTGGCACAGAAACTTGTCTCAGGTTGAGTGCAGGAGTGCCAGGCAAATCCCAAAAGTAGCATTAAATGTTGCAATTAGCAGTATCTTTTTTTCTCTTCTTAAAGGGAGATTAGCCCCTAGATTTGACTCCTCTCAGGCATTGAAGAGCATTGATTAAGCCCCCAGAGTGAAGCCAAGAGAAACTCCTTTGGGTTCTCTTCCTTGATTTAATATTTCTAGGTGGATATAAAATAGCCACTATTTTTTTATTTTTTATCTTCCCCACCTTTTTGGCTCTAAGTACTTGTGCCTATACACACACGTGTAGTTTTTTACACACAAACACACACAGGTCATTTTTATAAAATAAGTTTTAACCATTAAGTAGTAATGGTTAAAAGAATTGAGAGAATTCTTAGAAAATGAAATTAATCATCCAAATATTTATTGAGCTCTTAATGTTCAGCTTGTTGGCACTGCCAATTGCCTTCTAGTAGATTCTTACTCACGGTGACCCTGTGCATATCAGAATGGAACTATGCTCCATAAAGTTTTCAATGACTAATAGAAAAAAGACGAAAAAAGCGATCGCCAGGCACCTCTTCCAAGGCACCACTAGGTGGACCAGAACCTCAACCTTTCAGTTAACAGCAGAGTATATCAGCCGTTTACACTACCCAAGGACTCCTGTTGACACAGAAGGGGAAGAAATATTCTTGCCCCGTGAGAGGTTAAATGAATAGATCTAAACTAGGAAGATTGGATCCAAATCCAAACTCTGACCACGAGCATGTTATCCTACTAAATGCCACTTTTCTAATTTGTAAAACAAGGATAATAATTTCTACTAACAGAGCATTAAGTTAATGGAAATAACACACATAAAATCTTAGAAGTAGCTAACAAATAGTTTTTGAAGAGGTACCACACTAATGAAAAGATATATACTGTTCTTGCCTTCATGGAAATGTCATGCCATGGGTTCCCCACCCTCACCCCCCAAGAGGTTCTTGAGGAAGGGAGATTTATACTGAATTGCAAAAGTCAGTTAACACATTTTCAGAAATTTTGTGAACTGTTTGCTAAACTATTGGCAGCTTAAAATATGAGTGTACTTATACAACAGAAATAAGCAAATGTTACAAAAAGATCTTTTATTTCCCCCCCCCCCCCCAGAGAACACCTTTGGGAGAAACAATATAAAAGTGTGAGGAGATAGCATGGTTATTAAGAACAGGGACTAGAACTAGGCAAGGATGAGTACAATTCTAGCTCTATAACCTGCAAGCTGTGAGATCTTGAGCAAGTCATTTAACTCCTTTGAGCCTCAATTTCCTTTTTCATAAAATGGAATAACATACCCTACATCGTAAGTTTAGTGGGAAGCTCAAATGAGATCCATTGTATACACACAGTGCCTGGTACTTCACAAGTCCTCAATAAACATAAGTTATTATTGCTGTTACATGTTAGAAAAAAGAGTGTAGAGAGGTGAAGCCTACAGTCACGATCATTAAGTAGGTTGTTGAAATAGCACAGATAATAAGGAGTCAATTCTAATAAATAAAAATTTAACCAGTTATAGGAAGTGGTTAGATATGGGAGAGAAGAGGGAAGAATTAAAGATAGTTAAGAAGACTGAATGAATAGGAATTGGTGAGGAAAAGACAGCAGAAAAAGAAAATCAGTTTTCTAAGGAAGATGAAATCAATTGAGAACTTAAGAAAATGGATCGACATATCCAAAATCACCAATTTCAGTTTCTGATTTCATATATTCATTGACCACTGTAATGGATATAAACATGGTCAGAATATGATTCCTACCTTTAGTATACATGGTTTTATCAAGGGAGAGAACACACACACACAAATCTCACACAAGTTTAAAAGAAGCTCAAATTAAGTGCAATGAGTTTTCAAAGAAAAGGAGATGATTTCTTGCTGGCATGAATTAGGATTTCATGGAGGCAGAGGCATGAGACATGAAAGGCAGATTGAATTTGGATACATGGAAAGAGGGGAAGAGGACTTTCACAGAAAGGTACTCTCATAAAAACTCTCTCTAGCATGAGCAAAGGCACTGAGGTGGGAAAATATATTCAGGGGCTGTTCAGCCAAAGCATAGACAACAGATTGCATTATGGTAGAAAATCAGGTTAGAAAGGTCATCTAAAATCAAATCACAGAGGATCTTAAGATCTATCTTAAGAAATCTGAATCTGGTTTAGTAGGAAATGAAGATTTGATCAATGCTGCTCAAATACAAGTATCTTTCACCCTACCTATAATAGATTTACTTTGATTCTTGTGTTTCTAAACTCTCTTAAAAACCCTTCATTGGCTATGCTGAATTTTAAAGTTTCTGATTCCTGACATTAATCCTTTTGCAAGACCTGAAGCCTAAGGTTGTGTCGCTAGAGGGACACGGGGTGCAGATCACACCAGGTGACACTGTTACAGGGGGTGACAGCACAATAACTGTCTAAAAAATTTTTTTGCAATATATCAGCAGAAATTGATTATAGAATAATAAGAACATTAATAAAATATTATTATGAAAACATCGTTGTAGTTAGTTATAACAACAAAAATATTTTTCAAAGCAAGGTTAAAATTCTAAGGTACTTTTGAGTCCTGGTGTGGTGCTGTGAGTTAATGTATTGGACTGCAAAGTTGGCTTGAACCATAAGGTAGGTGGTTCAAGCTCACCAGTTGCTCCTTGGAAACCCTATACAGGGTTGCTATGGGTCAGAACTGATTCAACAGCACTTAGCAACAACAACTATGCCCTCTTGTCAGAGCTGTCATTACTATCCAATTAAAATGATGACTCAAATCACATGGTTTTGTCTGCACACAATACAAGTACACTGTGTTATTTTAATTGGTGCAAGCATTTTTACAATCAATAGTTTTGTCAAATATTTTGGTGCTCTAGCTACAAATTTGTGGTAAGTAGTGTTTGTGAACTTTTATCAATAACTTTTTGAGAATGAAGTACCAATGTAAGAGAAGAAAACTCCAAAAAGGCTTCTGCTCAGTTGCTAATAATCTGGTGATTAAAAATGTTGCAATTCAATTAGAAAAATTTTATAAAATACTTTGTTAGTGTTCATATAATCTAAGAAATTGAAACAATTTACAACTATATCACATGTTATCATATAATTAGCATTGATAATAAACATTACTAAGGACTCTGTATGGTCTGGTACTGGAGGAGTGTCTTAGTTATTTAGTGCTACTATAACAAAAATAGCACTGGCTGTCTTTAGCAAACAGAAATTTATTTTCTCACAGTGTAGGAGGTTAGAACTCTGAATTCAAAGCACTGGCTCGGGAGAAATCACCTTGTCTTCTTACAGCATCTGTAGGCTCAGCGTTCTTTAGACATCTCCATGAGCCTTGACATCAGGCTTTCCCGGAATCTAAGAGTTTCACAGTACAGGGACCCGAGGTTCAAAGGTCACACTGCACTTCCAACTTTTCTTTCTTGGTGGTGGTAGGTCACTCTGAGCTCTGCTAGCCGGTTTAGTCTCTTTTGTATCTCAAAAGAGATTGACTCAAGGTATCAGCCAAATCCTGTAGATTGCATCTAACTGCATTAAGGTTATTTTTTATTGATTATGTGCCAAGTAGTCACAGAAGTGAGGATTTGCAACACATAGGATAATCACATCAGATCAGGAGTGATCACATCGGAGCACATCATGGGGGTGATTACATGCTATTAGATCTCATCACAGAGGAATACTACATCTTAACTGCCAAACCACTGAGAACTCAGGCCCAGCCAGCTGAACACAAAACCTTAACTATCTCAAGGATGTGGAAGGAGATGGAGAGGCATAATGACACCATGAATTATTGTGTTAGGTGACACCAACCCTAGTGATGCCACTGCCAGGTTGTCCAAGATCCCAAAGGGCTTCACTTCTCAATCTCAAGAGCACTTAACCATGTCCCAACTTTACCTTAGCTTTCCCTTTCCAGAGATTTCTCAAAAAGGTAAAAATAGAAAAGTCCAGCTGCCCTCACTTCTTATGTGGAGTATGATCTGGGAATAAGTGACTAAGAAAAGATAAAATCTAGAAAGTTAAGTAATTTACCAAGGACCTTTGGAAGGTGTCCTCTAGTCTTATTACTCTTCTCCTCACTGGGAGTATCCACGAAAAGTGTCAGAAGAAGAGTGTGGAAGTCAAAGTTTTTTAGCTCAAGGTCACACACATGTAACCATCTACTGTATTCCTCATAAGCATTTGCAATTTATGCTGCTTGCTAGCTTCAAGTGAGGGACTCTCTTGGGAATTCATAAAGCTTTATAGAACATGCCCAGTATTTTATTTAGCTCTCTACTCCCAGCACCTATAGTGGGGCCTAGCAAAAGCTAGGCACTTAGTAAATGATGGTTAAAAGAAAGAAGGAAAGGGGGAAAAAGAGGGAAAAAAGGAGGGAGGTGGCAGCCAAGAGAGCAGGACATGGGCTTGGACACTGAGATCTATTAGGCTCAGTTAATTGAGGACATGTCTGCCTCACTTTGGGATTTTAAGCTTAAAAACAAAAGCCATCATCTAGAATCATTTTTATATTCTTTCAGCTAAAATGACTAACCTAGAATCGAACAGATGCTGAATGTTCAATAAATGTTCATTCACTTGAAGTTCCTCAGTGACATGTGTCTGCCTTCTTTCTTATTAAGGGAGAATGCTATGTAGGTTAGTCATACTTAGGGTGGGGGCGGAATGCAAAAGTCTTTTTAAATGTGTGACTGCTAATACCAAGATGAGAGTGGGTTTGTTACTTGTATTATTATTATTACGACCACTGTTGATGTTACCATTCCTTCTGTTACCTTGAAATATTTAAAGATCCCATAGGATAAAGAAAACTGGAGATTTTTAAACACTCAAACAAAAGCAACCTGCCTTCACCTCCTCTCTAGCACACTACAAAGAACTAATTACCTAGTTTTGGGGAATGAACAGAAAGCATTATCCTATTTAGAATGGGAAAACCAGGCTCTTAGTACTCAGAGGGTTTCAAAGCTGAGCCTGCTAAGCTACATCAATTTAAGAAGGATTTAAATGCTTTACCCTGCCTTATCTCTGTCGGTAGTGAATCACATTGAGATGAGGAGGAGTCTGGCAATGACAGCAAACATCTTGTATGAGGTCAGTTGGTCTAGTCTATCCTAAACACTTGAAGTCTAAAAACGACAGTCATGTCTCCTAGGCTAGTTCACTTTTAAATAATTAAGAATAAGTATTAGAAATTAGAGAAAATGCTTGCATTGAAAAAAATAAATGAGTTTCTCTTTATTTCTAAGGAAAGTACAAGTGCTCAGATGACTGCTACTGCTAGAAATGACTTCTATTTGCATACTGCAGGGCTGATGCTGTGTCACTTGTGCTTTATAAAACCCTGAAATTCTTAAGTGTAGGCTTGTGATATTTTCCCAAGAATACACTGCCAAGATTGAAAAATAGTCATCGTAGTTCCTATAGTGCACGGTGAAATAAACTTTTATAAATCTTGTGATGATCTTGTGAACAGCCTATTTTATTACACAGTATTCTTTGTGTTGAAAAACTTCATTGATTATATATATATATATATATATATGTTTGTGTGTTTGCATACACAGACAATTGCTGTTGTTGCTGTTGTTAAGTGCCATCAAGTCAGTTCTGACTCATAACAACCTTTTATAGGGTTTCTGAGGAGGAGAATAGCACCAAAGTATTGTCAGATACAGTGCCAGGAGAAGAGTCCTCAGGTTGGAAGGCTTTCAAAAATAAGTCTGGGGAAGAGCTACTTCCTCAAAGTAGAGCAGATCATGATGACATGAATGGGATAAAGTTTTCAGGACCTTCATTTGCTGATGGGGCACAACTCAAAATGAGGAGAAACAGCTGCAAAAATTCATTAATAAATAATAAGAATATGGGATGTATTAAGCATGAATCCAGGAAAATTAGAAGCTGTCAAAATGAAATAGAATGAATAAAGATTGATATGTGGGACATTAGTGAGCTGAAATCAGACAACCATATGATTTATTATGCTGGGAATGACAAATTGAAGAGGAATGGCATTGCAGTCATCATCAAGAAGAACAGTTCAAGGTCTATCTTGAAGTATAATGCTGTCTATGATAGGACAAAATCCATATGCCTACAGGAAGACCAATTAATACCACTATTATTCAGATTTACACACCAACCACTAAAGTCAGTGATGATAAAATTAAAGGATTATACCAAATTTCTCAGTCTGAAATTAATTAAATAAGTAATCAAGATGCATTGACAAATTACTGGTGATTGCAATGCAAAGGTTGGAAACAACAAGAAAGGATCAGTCATTGGAAAAATGGCCTGGGTGATAGAAACGATGCTGGAGATCCCATGATAGAATTTGGAAAACCAAGACTTACTCATTGGAAATACCTTTTTAAAACAACATATGGACCTTACCAGATGGAATACACAGGAATCAGATTGACTAAATCTGTGGGAAAGCTCCATATCATCAGCCAAAACAGACCAGGGAAAGACTGTGGAACAGACCATCAATTTCTCATATGAAATTTCAGGTTAAAGCTGAAGAAAATTAAAACAAGTTCATGAGAACCAAAATATGAACTTCAGTATATCCCACCTGAATTTAGAGACCATCTCAAGAACAGATTTGATGAATTCGACACTAATAAATGAAGACCAGAAGAGTTGTGGGATGGCATCAAAAACATTATGGAGGAAGAAAGCAAAAGGTCATTGAGAAGAGAAGAAAGGTGGAAAAGACCAAAATGGAGTCAGAAAAGACTCTAAAACTTGCTCTCCAGCATAAAATTGCCAAAGCAAGAAATCAGAAGCTAAAAGAGCTAAACAGAACAACTCAAAAGGCAGTTCAAGAAGACAAAGTCAAAAGAAGACAGAAGGAATTCACAGAATCACTGTACCAGAAAGAAACAATGTATGTTCTGTCATTTCAAGAGGTAGCATATGATTAAGAGTCAATGGAACTGAAGGAAAAGTCCAAGGTGTGTCCTGAAGGCATTGGCAAAGAACAAGTCTCCGGTAACTGATGGAATACAAATTAAAATCTTTCAACAAACTGAAGCAGCACTCATTCATCTATGCAAAGAAATTTGGAAGACCACTACCTGGCCCACTGATTGGAAGAGATCCATATTTGTGCCCATTCCAAAGAGAGGGGACTCAATAGAATGTGGTAATTATCAGACAATATCATTAATATCACATACAAGTAAAATTTTGCTAAAGATATCAAATTCAAAAATGACTGCAGCAGTACATAGACAGGGAACTGCCAAAGGTTCGAGCCAGATTTATATGAGGACATGGAACAAGAAATATCATTGTTGACATCAGATGGATCTTGTCTGAAAGCAGAGAATACCAGAGAGATGTCTACTGTGCTTTCTTAACTATGCAGAGGCTTTTTTTTTTTTTTTTTTACATTTTTATTGTGTTAGTTTACATGGATAAACATTATCTTTACATTCATCCTATCATACTTTGTTTCATTGCAATGATAACAATCTCCTGCATGCATCATCAAACAATCAAAGGGTACACACCACATTCCTAACCCCTGGCCGCCAGCACACAACCCCTCTCCCTCCCTGAGTCTAGAGTCCCCAGCTGCTCCTTCTGTCCACGTCATTGCTTCTGCCTCTATCCCTAGTGTCACTGCCTCTCCAGACACAGTCTCGCACTTTGCTTTTCTTCCTTGATGGTTCCAGGGATCTCAGCTTCTGGACTGCAAAATCAGCCACTCCCCTCCTTTTGTTACCAAACATTTACATGTACCTTTCCAACTCTCACTGTCAGACCTGATAGCAATTATTCCCTATTGAACCACAGGAGTCCTTTCCCCCTCACCTTTTATCAACCCCATCCAGACAGTTTGGAAACAATTCGGTGGAAGGTCTACCTTTCCCTGTATCCTCTGGAACTAGGTTCCCTATTGAAAGCTTGTAAGCCTGTCACTTCTTGCCTTTGTAGTCTCCCCATTTTGGGTAGCCAATGTCTAAGTTCCCCCTCCCTGTCAACCCTGTGTATCAACGGGGTGGGAATGATCCTCACTGTAGAGATTTGTCCTCTCCTTTATCATACTGCATCCACAAGCATAAACCAAGATCATCCACTTGTAGGGTGTTACTCCTTTTTTTTCCCCCTCTTCTTTCTTCCTCTAGTCTGATGCCAGGTCAAATGGGTACTATCTGCAAGTGTCAGTGTTCTTGTGCATCCCCTCTCTCTTTATATCAGCTGGATGCTTCACACTCCATTGTAGTCCTCTGGGACCATGTCCCTGCCCCTGGGCCCAGGAGTCCCCAGGTCTCGTCATACTGCTGCTTAACCAGATCTCAATCCAGCTTAACAGGAGTCTATGTGCTTGGACTTAGTTCACAACTTCATTGCTGTTTTTCCCCTTTTTCCCCTTATTGGTGACTAACGTGGTCAAACTCCATTTGAGTTTCAGTCTTGGAAGGGGGTTTGCCTTGAGGGAACCTGACCACTTGTCTGATGGCTCCCTGGGGAACAACTTTCTAGTTCTTGTAGTCAATTGGACTGCTGTTATTGTTTTTTGTTTTGTTTTATTCTGCTGGTCTTTCTTTCAAGAAGTATCTTCTGTTCTTCTAGCTTCTCCAGACTGGTCTGCTTGTCCTTTCACGTGGGAATGTCCCACCTTAGAAGATTCTGGATGAAGATCAGGATTCCACCTATGATCTTGTGCAATGCAAAGGCTCTATGCAAAGGCTTTTGACTGGGTAGATCATGACAAGCTATGAATAACATTTCAAAGAATGAGCATTTAATTATGCTCATGAAGGACCGGTACTGAGACCAAAAAGCAGTCATTCAAACAGAACAGGGAACAATGAATGGTTTAAAATCAGGAAAGGTATGTTCCAGGGTTATTCAATTATTCAATCTGTATGCTCAGCAAATAATCCCAAAAACTGGATTATATGAAAAAGAACGTGGCATCAAGATTGGAGGAAAACTCATTAACCACCTGCTATATCCAGATGATACAACCTTGCTTGCTGAAAGTGAAGAAGACTTAAAATACTTACTGATGAAGACCAAAGATCACAGTGTTTATTATGGGTTGCACCCCAATGTAAAGAAAACAAATATCCTCCCAACTGGACCAATAAATAACATGATAAACTGGAGAAAAAAATTGAAGTTTTCAAAGACTTCATTTTGCTTGGATCCACTATCAACACTCATGGAAGTAGCAGTCAAGAATTCAAATGATGTATTACATTAGGCAAATCTGCTGTACAAGGCTTCTGTAATGGGTCCATAAAGCAAAGATGTCAGTTTGAAAACTAAGGTGCACCTGACCCAAGCCATGGTATTTTCAATAGTGTCATATGCATGTGAAAGTTGAACAACGAATAAGGAAGCCCGTAGAAGAATTGATACATTTGAGTTATGGTGTGGGAGAAGAATATTAAAAGTTCCATGGACTACCAGCAGAACAAACAAATCTCTCATAGTTCAGACATCTTATTAGTAGGACATTATGCCTGGTAAAGTGGAGGTTCAATGAAAAAGAGGAAAAGCCCAATAAGAAGGATTAGACATCGTGGCAGCAGCAGTGGGCTCAAATGTAATGAATGAGAATGGCACAGGACTAGGCAGTGTTTCACTCTGTTGTGCACAGGGTAGCTGAATCAGAACCAAGTCAACCACACCTAATAACAACATGTATGTGACCCTCATACTTTACTTATCATAGCTGCTGAACAAATGTTTCTTAAACTTAATCAAGTCAAGCAGATTAATGTGCAAAAAAAAAAAAAAAACACCTTATTGGGAGAGTATACATTCTGATTATGCAACTCAGAAAACTGAGAGGCTATGTAGCCTGCACAAAGTAACCCAACTAGTAAACTACAAGGTTGTGACTTGAGCCCAAAACCATTTGACCTGAAACACCAGGTTTTTGACTCCTGACTAGGTGATGTCTCACCTTTGCTCCTGGAATTAGATTTGGGAACATTTTGAATTGCCTACCAGCTCCCAATGCATTTTCCGATGGAAACAACTGTTAACTAAGAACAGGTCAATAGGGAATTTATAAAAATAAAGTAAATTTAGAGAGAGCAGAGTTTTGAAATGTTTTCCCATCATATTTCCTTAAAGTAATTGCTTAGGAAGATAAGGTGGTACTTCCAGTAAAACTATGACAATCCCAGAAATGCTGACTCACTTATAAAGGAATGTCATTCCTGGAACCATGACCCATATAAAGCGGACTGTCAGAGTTCTAGTGAAAACAAAAGAGCCTCTCTGATCATGGTGCCTCTCCCATTCTCACTGCAGTGAGTGCTTATGTAATACCTTTATGCTGCTTGATGCTTCCATGATAGGCTTGTATTGGGAAAGCAAACACTTCTCAAGCTGCATCCTAATAAATACCAAGGAATTTGCTTTTCTTTAAAATGAGAAAGGTGTGAAATTTTAGCATTATATTTTTGGATTATTTTACCCTACCTCATTTCCATGAGAGTAATTTTGATAAGTGCTGCTTCTCCATTATATAGAGAATAAAGTAGCACTCTAGCAGGCTCCATCTGTCCAAAACCCCTGCCTAACCATTTCTAATATATTTAAGACCTATTTCTGCTCTTTTGCCTCTTATTTTCTCCTCTGTTCTTAGCTCTCAACCCACTGCTTCCCACACTCCAGTTAAATGTTCTTATTCATTCACCTCCAAATAGTCAATTCCTTATTCTCATTATCTCTGCAATCAGGTGCATGTGAAAGTTGGACAATGAGTAAGGAAGACCGTAGAAGAATTGGTGCATTTGAATTACGGTATTGGCAAAGAATATTGAAAAAACCATGAATTACCGAAGAATAAACAAATGTGACATATTGTCAGGAAGGACCAATCTCTAGAGAAAGACATCATACTTGGAAAAGTGGTAGGTAAGCAAAAAAGACAAGAACTCTCAAAACAGATGGGTTACACAGTGGCAGCAGCAATGGACTCAAATATAACTATTGTGAGGCTGACACAGGATCAGGCAGCATTTTGTTCTGTTGAGCATTGTTCTTAAGTGCCATCGAGTCAGTTCTGACCCATAGTGACCATGTATATAGGGTTTCTGTGGAGCGGCTGGTAAACTTGAACCACCGACCTTGCAGTTCAAACGGCTTTGCGATCTGCCACATTAATTCACAGCGCCACACCAGGACTTCTCTGTTGAGCATGTTGTTGTGTTGTTGTTATGTGCCATCGAGTCGGTTCCGACCCATAGCGACCCTGTATAGGGTTTCCGAGGGTGTAAATCTTTACGGGAGTAGAAAGCCTCATCTTTCTCCCGCGGAGCGGCTGGTAGTTTCGAACCGCTGACCTTAAGGTTCGCAGCCCGATTCGTAACCACTACGCTTGAGCATAGGGTCCTTTTAAGTAGACACCAACTCAATGGTACCTAACAATAGTAACAATTCCACTAATTGGTACCATTCACCATTCTCTTCTTGAAACTTTTATATTCCTTTACTCCTCTGATATTGTTCTTTTTACATTTTCCTATTTGGTTAGTATTTCTCATTTTCCTTTATATGATATTATTCATATCATTCTATTTTCTTTTTCCTTCTACCTCTTAAATGATAATCATACATAAGATCCTGTTTCTGCGCTTTCACCTCTGTCTTCACCCTAGTTGACCTCAGCCTCGACTTCAAGTGTCCCATTGTACAATAGCTGCCAAATTCTGGAATCACACTGAGGGTAAGGATCACATCAACCTTGGCTCAAAGCATAGAAAATGATTACTAAATGTTTGTTGAATGCATTAAATATCTTTCTTGAGAACAAGTCTTTCTCCGGAGCCCCAGCCAACAAATGTGTATAATGGTGCATATATGTATACATATCCTATATCTTCCCACCAGACAACTCCACCTGGATGTCCTACAGACATTTCAAATTTACCTACTTTTCAATCTCTTCCTTACCTTGGTTCTCTATTTTAGTAAATGGCACTGTGCAAATCAGACACCCTGGAAGTATCCTGACAACTCCCTCTTCTTCACCCACATGTCCTTTTCTCATATCTAATTAATCATCAAATCCATTCATTTTCTGTTGTGTATCTTTCTAATCTATTCTCTCTACTCCATCTACTCACACTGTCACAACTTTAGTTCAGGCCTTTATCATTGTGTTCCTACAACAGCTTCCTAATTGGTCTCATTTTCTTTAGTTTCTCTTTCATTCTGTAGCTTCTAAACTCTACAATGCTTCCTCTACACTGTTGTCAGATGATTTCCTGAAAATAAAGTCAAGTTTTTACTGTTGTTGTTAAGTGCCATTAAATCTATTCCAATACATAGCAACATTAAATGGTTTCTGAGGAGGAGCAGGTAGATTAGAACCTCCTGCCGTGTAGTTATCAGTCCAGTGCTTATCCTACAGTGCCACAGCGGAACTCCAAACATACACTAGGGGGTTTCAAAAAGTTTCTGATGGAAACTTAAAACTTAAAAAAGTTAAATTTTAACTCCATTTTTCCTCTCTCATATTTGGAAAAGTGGTAAGTCAGCAAAAAAGAAGTTGTTGTTGTTAGGGGCCATTGAGTTGGTACCAACTCATAGTGACCTAAGATGAGACATTTTTAAACTCTCTCATACATTGATGCATTGTTATTGTTGTTAGGTGCCATTGAGTTATTACCAACTCGTAGTGACCCTATGCATAGCAGAATGAAATACTGCCCTGTCCTTCACCAGTCTCATAATTGTTGTTACGCTTGAGTCCATTGCTGCTGCCACTGTGTGATTTCATCTCATTGGGAGTCTTCCTCTTTTTCGCTGATCCTCCACTTACCAAGCATGATGCCCTTCTCCTGATTCTGGTTCCTCCTGGTAATCTGTCTGAAGTATGAGAGACAAAGTCTGGCCACCATGACTTCTAAGGGGCATTCTGGCTGTACTTCTTCCAATATAGATTTGTTTGTTCATCTGGCAGTCGATGGTACTTTTACTATTCTCTTCCAACACCATAACTCAAACGCATCAATTCATCTAAAGTCTTCCTCATTTATAGGCCAACTTTCACATGCATATAAGCCATAATTTAAGCAAGTGAACCTTAGTCATCAAACTGAGATTTTTACTTTTGAACACCTTAAAGAAATCTTGTGCAGCAGACTTGCCTAATGCAATAAGTTATTTGGTTTATTGACTGCTGCTTCCAGAAGTCTTGACAACCTCATTCTTTTTTTCTTTTTTCTTGATGTGTTGATTGGCCCAGTTGTAAGAATTTTTGAGTTCTTTGCATTGAAGTGTAATACATACTGTAAACTGTCGTCTTTGATGTTTATCAGTAAGTATTTTAAATTGCCTTTGCTTTCAGCAAGCAAGGTTGCATCATCTACATATAGTAGGCTGTTAATGAGTCTTCCTCCAATCTTGATGCCACATTCTTCTTGATATAATCCAGCTTCTTGGATTATTTGCTCAGCATACAGATTGAATAAGTATGGTGAAAGAATACAACCCTACCTTTCCTGATTTAAAACCATTCAGTGTTCCCTTATTCTTTTTGAATGACTGTCCCTTCTTTTATGGACAGGTTCCTAAAGAACACATTTCAGTGTTCCAGAATACTCATTCTCTGCAATGTGGTTCCCATCTTGTCTTGGTCCATATAATCGAAAGCCTTTGCATAGTCAATAAAGCATAGATGAATATCTTTCTGGTGTTCTCTACTTTCAGCCGAGATCCATCTTATATCAGCATTGATGTCCTTCATTCCATGTCCCCATCTGAATCCAGCCTGAACCTCTGGTGGCTCCCTGTCAATGTACAGCTGCAGCCATTTTGAATTATCTTTAGCAAAATTTTATTTGCATGAGATATTAATGACATTGTTATATGATTTCCTCATTCTATTAGGTTACCTCTCTTTGAAATACAAACAAATATGGGTCTCTTCCAAAGAGTTGGCCAGGTATCTGTCTTCCGCATTTCTTGGCATAGATGAGTGAGTGCCTACAGGGTTGCATGAGTTTGCTGAAAGATTCCAATTTGTATTCCATTGATTCCCAGAATCTTGTTCTTTGCCAATGCCTTCAGTGCACCTTGGACTTCTTCCTTCAGTATCACTGGCTCCTGACCATATGCTACCTCTTGAAATGGTTGAGTATCTACCATTTCTTTTTGGTACAGTGACTGTGTGTATTCCTTCCATCTTTTGCATCATTCAATGTTTTGCCCATAGAATTCTTCAATATTGCAAGTCAAGGCTTGAATTCTTCATTCAGTTCTTTCAGCTTGAGAAATGCTGAGCGTGTTCTTCATTTTTTATTTTCTAACTCGAGATGTTTGCACATTTTGTTATAATATTTAACTTTGTTTTCTCAAGATGGTCTTTGAAATTTTCTATTCAGCTCTTTTCTATTCATTTTTTTATTCATTTCTTCCATTTGCTTTAGCACCTCTACACTGGAGAGCAAGTTTCAGAGTCTTCTGACATCCATTTTGGCCTTTTCTTTCTTTCTTATTTTCTTAATGACCTTCTGTTTTCTTCCTGTTTGATGTTCTTGATGTCATCCACAACTCTTCTAATCTTCAGTCATTAGTGTCTAACTCATGAACTCTGTTCTTGAAATTATCTCTAAATTCAGATAGGATATGTTCAAGGTCATATTTTAGCTCTTGGGGACTTGTTTTGATTTTCTTCACCTTCAGCCTGAGCTTGCAGATGAGAAATTGATGGTCTGTTCCACAGTCTGCCCCTGGTCTTGTTTTGGTTGCTGATATGTAGCTTTTCTACCGTCTCTTTCCACAGATGTAGTCAGTTGAATTTCTGTATATTTCATCTGGTGAAGTCCATATATATATGTTGTTTTTAAAAGGTATTTGCAATGAAGAAGTCATTGGTCTTGCAAAATTATATCATGCTGTCTCCAGCATAATTTCTATCATGAAGGCCATATTTTCCAACTACTGATCCTTCTTCTGTGTTTCTAAGCTTTGCATTCCAATTGCCAGTATTTATCAATACATCTTGATTACATGTTTGATTAATTTCAGACTGAGAAGTTGGTAGAATTCTTCAATTTCATCATCACTGGTTTTAGTGGTTGGTGAGTAAATTTGAATAATATACTGTATTATAAACTGCAGAATTTTTCCTTTCTCTATCATTATAAGCAATGCAACAGCCACCTTTCATAAAAGGTTCACTTAAGGCAAATGCAGCTATTATCCTTGTAATAGGATTCAGTCAACCTTCTAATGGGAATCAGAACTCCAGATCAAAAGTAGCCCTCTGAAGGCATTGTCAACTGAACTCTCTAGATTTTTATACCCTCTTCATGCAAGGCGGAGTACCTGTGCTATTACATCTAAACAGTAAACTTATCTTGACCAGTACATAGTTCACAAATTTAAAAACTATTGTTAGTATCCCTCATGTTAGTTAATAAAACCTCTAGTGCTAATTGAGATGGCTGAAAGTCGAACATTTATAGTAGTTACCTGATTAGCATATACTAGCTAATCTCTTCTGGCAAGTGTATTTATGATTAAAGCACTTCAAATATTTGCTAGCTTCTCCTGCACATAAGTTCATACTAAACACACACATACATATCATGTTTTCTATACAGAAGGACTTTAAATCACAGACAATATAATCCCCTATTTTGTAGGATACTACATACCTAATCAGCATCTTTGCCTCATTGCATAATACATAAATGGATATGCAGCAAATCTATGAACAACATTTCTATTTCATTAGGTATAAGGTCAAAGATTGTGAATAAGGAATCAAAATTCATTTTGTATCATTGGGCTTAAACTGTCCATTTCTCTGGCATTGCTGTTGTTAAGTGCTGTTGTGTTAGTTCTGACTCATATCAACCCTGGATTGGGTTTCCACTGAGCAGCTGGTGAATTTGAACCAGCAAACTTGTGGTTCAAACCAATCTTGCTGTCCAGTGCTTTATTCTATTAAGCCACACTAGGACCCCCCTAATATTATTCTGAACCATCTAAAATTGTCTTTTGTAAATTCAAAAACATGCAAGCATTGGCAATTGCATACTATGGTTCAGTCTTATATCATGCTTCAAAGCCACCTTCAAATAAACAAAGAGAAACTAGTTTAAATGCTCTTGCTAGAATCAAGTCCAATACAAATGCTTAATGACAAAATCCCCAAAGGGAAAGCAAATCCCTAGCTCCCAGTTTGCCAGCACCACCAACCTCTTTAATATTCTTAATCATTCAATAAAAGGCTATGGTTGCTGTGAAGTTGTCAAAAATCAATTAAATCCTGCAAGCTTCTGAGGTGACATTCAGATTAGTTAGAGGGTGAAAGGAAATCAATTCCTACTGTTCAGCCTATAAGTGCCCACTGATTTCCTGGTGTAAATAGTGAACTCTCATTTCAAACACAAAGACAAAGATGGCTTCGCCTTTCAGGGCCACTGGCTGATTGCTGAGGTGATGCGAGGAAGAATAGGAGCCACAGGGGTCTGGCCTCGCCATTATGGGCACTGACATAAAAAGACCTCTTTATCCAGGAGTCAGAAAAAGGAGAGGATGGAATTCCTATTTCACCAATCCTTGAAGTAAAATTACCTTGAGAATTTGGGCTTCAAACAGGGATAAGAGCACCAGCCTTCATTATCCAGCCAATACATGAGAGGAAGAAATGTTTTTTTCAGGACAAGTGTCATTTTGGAGGAGGGAAGGGAAGGAGAGACAAGTCAAGGTGAAACAAATGAATTCTACCATTTAATTAGCAATCACCCCTGACCTGCCAGACACAGCTACTGTAACTTCTGAATGGTGGAGTCAAAGCAAAAGAGCAGATAATTAGACAGTAAGTACTAGAGCATTGAGAAGTTACACATTTCCAGGGTTTACACTGAGAGCAAACTGGATAGATGAACTATGTTTTTAATATATTCAGCTTTCTAATTAGCAATCAGGGCTGATTTGTCAGTCATACCACCTATAATGCATAAAGCACTGGAACATAGAGAAAAAAAGCAGGTTCAGAAAATCAATTATGCTCATATTTACATTCCCTCAAGGCCGAGGCATTGCAAAAACTGCCGAAATATTATCTTTCGCTTTACAAAGAAGCAGAAAAGAAGTGTGAGATTGCAATTCAATATAATGAATAAATCTCTAGCTGTTTGGGAAAAGGTACAATAGTTGAATATTTATGAAGATGGTAATAGGAAATGCCGTTCATATGGACAGCAATTGCTGAAATATCCTGCCATTTTTAAAGAGCAAAGGAACAAGTACATACTTAAGAAATACAGAATCATTTTTTTCCTTATGGAGCGTTAACAGGATATATTTTTATTGAATTATGGTTGATAAAGTGAAAATTTTTCATCACTTCTAAATAGTCACATGAATATAACACTACACTCAAACAAGAGGTGATATATACTTTCTTTCTAGTCATTTCAAGAGATTAGTATAAATTCAGTCAGTGTCTCTACCTATCAGCTACTGTTAAGTCCTCAACCAAAGCATTCTGCTCTCCATACTACAAAGACACCAAAACAAGTCTTGCCAAGACCACCAACAACCTCTTAATTTACAATTCAGTGAATACTTCCCAATCCCATCTTAACAGACTTTCCCATGGTTGCTGACACTGATGATTTTTCCCTTCTTGGAACCCTCTCACCTTTGGTTAGTGTGATACCTCACTCTTAGTTCCCCTTTTCTCTATTGTCATCCATTTCTATCTCTTTTATTGGTTTCTTCTTCTCTGCAGATCTCCTAATTATTGATGGTCCCTCATTGGCCTGTGTTGTTTGCCTCTATCTTTAGCGTTTTAGCTGCCACTGACAAGCTGATGTTGAGCAAATCTCTACCTCTCATTCTGACCTGATATCTGAACGCTAGGTTCAACATGTTATTTCCAGATGTACCTCTCCACCTAAACATTTACCACTACATTATACTTACATGTCCAAAACAGAACTAATCATCTTTCCTGATTTCCAACCTTTCTCTTTCTCTTTCCCTTCCTGCTATTGTTTGGTGCTTGAGGTCGGTTGTTGTGGTGGTGGTGGTTGTTGCTAAGTGCCATCAAGTCAGTTCCGACCCATAGTGACCCTGTGTAGGGTTTCTGAGAAGCAACTGGTGAGCTTGAACCACTGACCTTACAGTTCAAACAGCTTTGCAGTTTGGCGCATTAACCCTCAATGCCACACCAGGACTCCTATTAACCAGGAGTCCCGTGAGGTAGGGAGATTCTGAGATTTGCTCCAGTGAGTTCCACTGCCTGGTGTCTGTGCTTTTGTGTAATTCCCTCCGCATTCAGTGTGCACTGGACCTAGTAACTTGCTTCTAACAGATATACATCTGTAATATTTCATTTCCGAGACTGCTGTTGTTAGGTGCCATCAAGTCAGTTCAGACTCAAACCGACCATATGCACAACAGTTCAAAACTCTGCCCAGTCCTGTGTAATCTTAAAAATGTTGGTTACATGAGAGCCCACCTGCTGCTGCCACTGTATCAGTTCATTTAGTTGAGGGGTTTCCTCTTTTTTGGGTACCCTGCAATTTACCAACTATGATATCCTCCTCGAGGAACTAATCCCTCCTGATAACATGTCCGAAGTATGAGAGATGAAGTCTAATCATTCTGGCTTGTAAGAAGCATTCTTATTGTACTTCTTCCAATACAGATTTGTGGCTCTTATGGCAGTCCATGGAACTTTTAATATTCTGCTCCAACACTACAAAGGAACTCTGATAACACAGTGGTTACAAGTCGGGCTGCTAACCTCAAAAACAGTAGTTCGAAACTACCAGCTATCCCAATAGAGAAAGATGAGGCTTTCTGCTGATGTAAAGATTTACAGCCTTGGAAAACCTATAGATGGTTGCTTTGAGTCTGAACTGACTCCACAGCACATAGCCACCACCACCACCACTACAATTCAAATGCATCGATTCTTCTCATGACTTCCTTATTCATTGTGCAACTTTCACATGCTTATGAGACCACTGAAAATATTATGGCTTGGGTCAGGTGCACCATAGTCCTCAAACTGACATCTTTGCTCTTGAACACTTTAAAGAAGTTTTTTGCAGCAGATTTGCCTAATACAATATGTCGTTTGATTTCTTGACTGTTGCTTCTACAAGTGTTGATTGTGGATTCAAGCAAAATGAAGTCTTGGAAAACTTCAATCTTATTCCATTTATCATGATGTTATTTGTGAATTCAGTTGGGAGGCTTTTTGTTGTTGTTATTTATTTTTTTACATTAAAGTGCAATCCACACCAAAGGCTGTGGTCTTTGATCTTCATCAGTAAATAGTTTAAGTCCTGTTTGCTTTCAGCAAGCAAGATTGTATAATTTGCTTATAACAGGTTGCTAATGAGTCTTCCTCCGATCCTGACGCCATGTTCTTCTTCATATATTCCAATTTCTCAGATTATTTGCTCAGCATACAGACTGAATAAGTATGAACACAGGATACAACCCTGGTGCATATCTTTCCTGATTTTAAACCAATCAATATCCACTTGTTCTGTTCTAAGAACAACCTCTTGGTCTATCTACAGGCTCCTCAGGAGCACAATTAAGTGTTCTGACGTATTCATTCTTCACAATGTTATCCATAGCTTGTCATGATCTACACAGTCAGAAGTCTTTGCATAACTAATAAAGTACAAGTAGACATCTTTCTGGTTTTTTTTTTTTTTTCAGACAAGATCCATCTGACATCAGGAATGCTATCCCTCATTTCATGTTGTCCTCTGAATCCAACTTGAACTTTTGTCAGCTATCTGTTGATGTACTGTTGTAGCCATTTTTGAATTATGTTCAGCAAAAATTTACTTGCATGTGATACTAATGATATTGTTTAATGAGTCCCACATTCTGTTGAGTCACCTCTATTTTGGAATGGGCACAGATTTCTTCCAATCAGTTGGTCAAGTAGCTCTCCTCCAAATTTCTTGGCATAGATGGGTAAATGCCTCCAGTGCTACATCAGTTTATTGAAATATTTCGGCTTATATTCTGTCAACTCCTGGAAGCCTTGGTTTTTGGGGTTTTTTTTTAATGTTTTATTGTGAATTTTTGGCCCACAGTCCCTTTCCCTCTCTGAATTCAAAGTCCCCAGCCACTTCATCACTCCGCGTCATTGTCTCTGCCTCCATCTCAGGCATCTCTGTTTCTCTGGGTAGAGTCCCGCTCTCGGCTCTTCTCCGCTGATGGTCCCAGAGACCTCCGCTCCTATCCTGGAGAATTAATCATTCCCTTCCTTGTAACAAAACGTCTACCTTTGCATTTCCAACCCTCATAATCCGTCCTGATAAGCATTATTTACTACAGTATCACGAGTT
>NW_006408561.1:21473834-21475249 GCF_000296735.1 Chrysochloris asiatica | reverse complement strand
GACTGACTAATTTCACTCAACATAATGTCCTCTAGGTTCATCCATGCTATGCGGTGGCTTGCCGCTTCCTTGTTATTCTTCAATGTAGCATAATATTCCATTGTGTGTATGTACCACAATTTGTTTATCCATTCTTGTCGGGGACCATGGACCCTGAGGGCCAAGGAAGTGTCCTCCTGACATTCCAGGTTCATAGGCTTTTACGAACTCACTGGATGGCTACCTCTGTGCAATTCTCTTTAGTCTCAATATTGTTCATTCTGTACTTGTTCTTTTTGCTTCTAACTCCGGTAATTGTAGCTTTTGAGAAAATGTTAATGTACATAATGCCTCTTTTAATGTCTCTACTGTAAATGTCACTGCCTTGAAAGTATTGGCAGTGTGTGGGGTCCTGGGAGCAGATCTTTTTGAGGAACAGGCTATAGCCACCTGGGATGAATGTCAGAACTGCACCTTATACAACTTAGTTATGTTTGATATTAACTTAAAATATGAGCTCTGGATGTCCATGTACAATAATTAAAGCGACCTTCCCCCCAGAACTGAGGCAGTAAAACTTCCTCATACGACTCAGTACGAACAAGGGCAGGTTTGCTGGGATTATGCAGGGAGGTTCTGGAGAGGAACTGCCCCAGGGTATTCACTTGAGGTGGAGTGGTAAATTCTGGGAATATTGGATTAAGGGACAATGGTGGCAGCCCCTTCAAACCACCCCCGGGTATAATCAGTTTGACCTATATGTTCTCCTTCCTCCTGAAAGCTTAAGCCAGGTATCTGAAACAGCTTGACTCCCTTCAGACCTTTTAAATCCTTTTCACCTTTACCCAGAAGAGATTAAGCGCTAAAGGTATGTTAAGGAGACTTGAGAAACCTCAAGTAGCTGCCTTAGGTCATTTAAGCCTAAAAAGTACTTTATAACAGTTTGCTTGAATTTTTGGAAAATTAAGAATGTTAGATTATTAATTTGTGATGTATATTTTAGAATTTGTTCCTATAAATCATTGTGTCCTGTTTTGAACGATAAATCACATTTCATTTCTGTACCCTGTCTTATCTGAATAATCACCTTCTTCCTTTGTGCAAAATCCCTCCCTCCCTGAAAAAATAAAAGACAAATGCAGATTGAATGTTGCCTGCATTACTGCTTGCAGGGCCATGCTGCTTGCCATGCAGGATCTGTCTGCCGGTGTTGCATCCACTCTGGTCTCCGAGTGTCTCCTTTTTTCTCTCGTTGCGTCTTTGTGTATATTCTTTTTCTATTTCTTTCACCTCCAGATCTCCCTATTTCGTGAACCAAACTTCCCTGTTAAGGCAGGTCCCCCCCACATTCTTCAGTTGATGGGTACTTTGGCTGTCTCCATCTTTTTGCTATTGTAAATAGTGCTGCTATAAACGTTGGTGTGCATATATCTTCT
>NW_006408561.1:21459211-21469095 GCF_000296735.1 Chrysochloris asiatica | reverse complement strand
TTAATTAAGTATGTATTTTGGTAATTTTTTATGTTTTCTGATTACCTCCAGGAAGACGTGATCAGGATGTGTTCTTCCCTTTTCCCTCTTCTTATTGCTTAACTCAGGGTAACTTTTTTGGGCCTCGGTTGGGCCTGGGCCTGGGCAGTGGGCCATTTGGGCCTCGGGCAGGTGGGTTGAGCCTAGGGTGGCAGTTTGGGCCTCTGGGGGCCTGGGCGTCAGCATCTGGGTTGCAAGAGTGTTGGGCCTCAGGCGGGTGGTTTGGGCCTCGAACAGGTGGTTTGGGCCTTAGGAGGCCTGGGTGTCAGCAGCTGGGCATTGGGCGGCTTGGGCTTCAGCAGGCGGGTTGGGCAGATTGGGCCTCAGGGGGCCTGTGCCTCGGGGACTGGGCTGAGGGCGGGTTGGGTCTCAGGGGCACTGGCTCTTGGCGACCAGGCTACGCGGCAGGTTGGGCCTCAGGGACCCTGGACTTCAGCGGCGACCAGGCTGTGGGCTGCCTGGGCCTCACAGCAGGTAGGCGATTTGGGCCTTGGTTGAGCCTGGGCCTTTGTGACCAGTCTGTAGGCGGTTGGGCCTTGGGGCAGGCCTTGGCCTCAGTGGGCGTGTATCTGATGACATAAAAAAATGTATCTCTCAGTCTCTCTGTACTGTGGGTACCCCGAATTTCCTGATATCCATGCCGATATCCATCTCTATTTATTTGGCTTTGCCAGTTTATGCTTCCTTTTCTCTGGAAATGCAGCCTTCTAAATGGGTTGCTCTAGCCCTGCACTCCAAGGTCCACAGGGGGCCGAGGCACTCCCCGGCATGGGCGTGGGGAGTGGGAGCCACGTGCAGGCAGGCAAGAGCTCAAAATGCCTGTAATTCCTCAACAATTTGATCTTTCAAAAAAATGAGTTCAGAATGTTGAAATATAAGATCTTATGTTTGTTCAAAGGCTGCCTGTCTGCTAGACAGAGGTTTCCTATGTGTGATTCCACCCCTTTTCCCCGGAGCCCTACCTGAGCTGCCTGGTCCGGGAAGCGCAGGAAGTCCTCTTCTGGAAGCCTTGGTTTTTGCCAGTGCCTTCAGTGCAGCTTGTACTTTTTCCTTCAATACCATTGGCTCTTGATCATATGCTACCTCTTGAAATTGTTTGATATCAACCATTTCTTTTGGGCACAGTGACTCTGTGAATTCCTTCCATTTTCTTTTGATGCACTCAATTTCTTGCCCACAGAATCCTTCAATATTTCAAGTCAAGGCTTGAGTTTTTTTCCTCCGTTCTTTCATCTAAAGAAATGCTGATTATGTGCTTCCCTGTTGGTTTTCTAACTCCAGGTCTTCGCACATTTCATTATAATATTTGTTGTTGTTGTTAGGTGCCATCGAGTGCCAGTGACTCATAGTGACCTTATGCACAGCAGAACGAAACAATGTCTGATCCTGGGCCAACCTCACTACTATTGCCACACTTGAATCCATCGATGCTGCCACTTGGTCAATCCATCTCGTTGGGGGTCTTCCTCTTTTTCTCTGACCCTCCATCTTACCAAACATGATATCCTTCACCAGTGACTGTTTCCTCCTACCAGTATGTCCAAAGTATGAGAGACGAAGTTTGGCCATCTTGGCCTCTAAGTAACACTCTGGCTGCATTTCTTCCAAAATGTATCTATTGGTTCTTTTGGCAGCCATGGCACTTTTAGTATTCTCCTCCAACACCATAATTCAAAGGCACCAATTCTTCTCTACGGTCTTCCTTATTCACTATCCAGCTTTCTCATGAATATGAAGTTATTGAAAATACCATGGCTTGAGTCAGGTGCACCTTAGTCCTCAAGCTGACATCTTTGCTCTTCAACACCTTAAAAAGGTCTTGTATAGATTTGCCTAATGCAATATGTCATCTGATTTCTTGACTGCTGCTTCTGTGAGTGTTCATAGTTAATCCAAGAAGAATGAAGTCCTTAACAACTTCAATCTTGTCAATTTTTAGCTTTGTCTAAATTGCTCTTTGAAATTTTCTGTTCAGCTCTTTTACCTCCTCATTTCTTCCATTTGCTTTAGCTTCTCTATGCTCAAGAGCAAGTTTCAGAGTTTCTTCTGATAGTCATATTTGTCTGTTCATTCTTTCCTATCTTTTTAAAGACCTTTTGCTTTCTTCCTGATTAATGTTCTTGATATCATCCCACAACTCTTCTGGTCTTTGGTCATTAGTGTCTAGTGCCTCAAATATGTTCTTGAGATGGTCTCTAAATTTAGATACCTATTGAAGGTCATGTTTTAGCTTTCATGGACTTGTTTTAATTTTCTTTACTTTCAACCTGAACTTGCATATGAGCAATTGATGGTCTGTTCCACAATCTGCCCTTGACCTTGTTTGGGCTGTTGATATTAAGATTTTTCATCATCTTTACCCACTCATGTAATCAATTTTGTTCTTGTGCATTTCATCTGGTAGGGTTCATATGTATAGTCACCTTTATGTTGTTTTAAAAAGGTATATGCAATGAATAAGTGATTGGTCCTGCAAAATTCCATCATGCAATCTCCAGCATCATTTCTATCACCAAACTACTGATCCTTCCCTTTTGCTTCCAACCTTTGCATTCCAATCACCAGTAATTTCTAATGCATGTTGATTGCATGTTTATCAATTTTAGACTGAAGAAGTTGGTAGACTTCTTGAATTTCATTATCACTGGGTTAAGTGGTTTGTGCATACGTTTGAATAATGGTGGCATTAATTGGTCTTCCTTGTAGGCATATGGATATTATCCTATCAAAGAGAGGATTGTATGTCAAGATAGATCTTGAAATGTTCTTTCTGGCAATGAATACAACACCATTCTTCTTCAATTTGTCATTCCCATTATAGTAAACCATATGATTGTCTAATTCGAAATGGCCAATTTTGAATTAAATTTCCATTTCAGCTCACTAATGCCTAGAATAGGGTTCTCTGCATTCCATTTCATTTTTAACAACTTCCAATTTTCCTAGATTCATTTCAAAGATTAGAATACAAAAAGACATAGACTTCCTTCTTTTTTTATTCTGTTGTTTGCTCCCTCTCTCAATATGAGAAATCAGCTTTTATGTTGTGAGCTATCCTACAGAGAAGCTCACATGGTAAAGAACTGATGTTTCCAGACAACAGCCATATGCATGAGTTTGTTAGCAGATTCTCCCCAAGCTGAGCCTTTGAGATATCTTCATCAATGAAGCCTTGATTGCAATCTTGCAAAACTTGGTCTAGCTCATGAATGAATTCATTGTATGGATTTCTAAGGAGCAGCTGGTGAGTTTGAACTACCATCTTGAGGTTCAAATGATCTTGTGATCCAGGGCTTATCCTACGGTGCTACACTAGGACTCCTCATTGTGCAGTAGATTTAGAGGGAACATATGCCTTCAGTAAAACCATAAAAGAAAGGAAAATAAGACAAAAAGACAATAAACCAAACCTGATGCCACTGAGTCAACTCCAACTCATAGAGACCCTTTAGGACAGAGTAGAACTTCCCCATAGTGTTTCCAAGACAGTAAATCTTTGTGGAAGCATACTGCCACATCTTTTTCCCAGATAGGAGAGTTGATGTTCTTGTTGTTAAGTGCTACCAAGTCAGTTCTGACTCATAGCTACCCTGTCTAGAGTTTCTGAGAAGTGCTCTATGAGTTTGTGTCAGGGACCTGCTTCGACATAGTTGTGTCGTTCACGAGTGTTTGGTTCACGAGGAAGGGAGATCCAGCGGCGATAGGGATAGCAAAAGAATACACAGACAGACAGAAAGAGGGGGACAATGAGGCACTCCAAAGCCAGGGTGGATGGATCACTTGTGGGCAGGCTTGGGACTACAGGCATTGTGGCGTCTGCAGGCAGCAACTCACTGCCCTGCAATCTTTACTCCATGCCCTCTATCTTGTAATGCACTGCAATCTTTACTGCATGCCTTCTATCTTGTAATGCACTGTAATCTTTACTGCATGCCTTCCAACCCGTAATGCACACCTGGGGAGGCCCGGGCCTCTGTTTTATTTAGGGGAGGAGCTTCACACCAAGCTGGGAGGGACTTAGGCTAGGTACAGCTAACATCAGTACTTTTCCAGACATTCAGGTAACTTTACATCATACTTCGCTGGTTCGAATCCCAGGCCAGCAACTTGGTTTCTCAGGCTCAATTAACATATCTATAGCCCCTGAGCTCAGGTGGGGGAAGGTGAGAGGTAAGGACAAAAGCTTGGGCGGAGTCCCGCTGTTTCGGCTTCCTGAGCCAGGTCTGCAGGAGGACTCGAGACACCCAGGTGAATGGGCTGCACCTGGAAAAGGATTAGGGATGATGGGTCCTTTGTCTATAGAACAAAGAACCGAGAAGTAGCTAAGATATTTTTAGTTAATCGTTTGGAGAAAGGCTTAACCTTGCAACCTTTAGTCTTGGCTTTAGGAAAATATCACATTTATCTGTGGATTTTCAAAGGCTCCGTGTATTAATTTAATACATATAACTGATTATTAGATGAAAAACAATTTGCCATTAACTGCCAGTGGCCTCACTTGTTACACTTGGGCCTATAGGGCCTCGAACCTCTGACCAGTCTTACACGGTCCGCAACAGGTTTGAACTGCTGACCTCTCTGTTGGCAGTCCAGTACTATCCTACAGAGCCACACCAGGACTCCAGGTAGGAAAGTGTGAAGGATAAGCCAAGGAGTGTCTCACAGGTACTTTGAGGTATTGTCATTACTTAAACTTAGGAAATGAATGCTTACTTTATTATTCTTTAAATTTCATCTATATATTTGTATGTGTATGTACAAGTTGTTATTGTTGTTGTTGTTAGGTGCAATTGAGTTGGTACTGACTCATAGCAATCCTATGCACTACAGAACAAAACACTGCCCAATCCTGGGCCAACCTCACAATTGTTGCCATGCTTGAGCCCACTGATGCTGCTACTTTGCCAATCTATCTCGCTTTGGGTCTTCATCTTTTTCTCTAACCCTCCACCTTACCAAACATGATATCCTTCTCCAGCAATTGGTCCCTCCATGTACAAGTAGGGCTCCAAAAAATTCATGGAAAAATTCCACTATATTTTTATTCCATTTTTTTTTCATGAATTTTGAAGCCCCTCACATAAGTGTGTGTGTGTATAATGTACTATTTGTGTATATGATACATTTCACAAAATTTTATGAATAGATAAGCTGTTTTGAATTTATTTTGAAATAATTTTCTTTTAAAAAATAGTTTACAGTTCACATATACCCTTCATCCAGCATGTAACATTTGTTGTTGTTGTTAAGTGCCATCAAGTCGGTTCTGACACTTCGCAATCCTGTATAGGGTTTACGAGGAGCAGCTGGTGAGCTTGAACTGCTGACCTTGTGGTTCAAAGTGCCTTTGCAGTCCAGCACATTAACCCACAGCGCCGCCACACCAGGACATATATAACATAATTTAGTTATTAATTTTCTGATAGTGAGAAATGGTATTGCAATATTTATCCCTAATTATGAGTAAGTCTCAATATTTTTTCTTGAGCTTGAGGACTTTTTATATATTTTTTGAATTTTCTATTCATGTTTATTCCTTTCTCCATTTTTCGAATAGGTCTTGATTATTTGTTTCTCCATTTCCACATGTCATTTATACATGTCTTTGTCTGTAATATGTGTTATGAATATTTTCTCCTAGTTTGCCAGTTTTCTTTTGACTTAGTTTATTTTATGTGTTTCGGTCATGCAAGTTTTTTGTTTTGTTTTGTTTTTTTCTTTTTTTCAATGTAGTCAAATTTCTAAATCTTTACTTTAACTGACTCTGAATTTTGAGTCATGGTTAGGCTTAACAACCAGACATCCAAGTCAAAGGGAAATTTACAAATGTTTTCTTCATGTATTTATGTTTTCATTTTTTACATTTAGATCACTAATCATTTTAGAAGTTATTCTTGCGTATGTTTTAAGGCATGGATTTAATTTTATCCCAGGTGATATACTGGTATGGTATAAGCACTGGAATGTAAGGTTGATTTGAACTGAAAGATCTATGGTTCAAACTCACCAGCCACTCCTTGGAAATCCTACACAAGTTCGCTATGAGTAAGAACCAATTTGATGACACTAATAAGAACAACAAATTGCCTTTATTGGAGTCCTGGTGTGGCACTGTGGGTTAATGTGCTGGACTTCAAAGTCAGTTTTAACTGTAAGGTCAATGGTTCAAGCTCACCAGCCCCTCCTAAGAAATTCTATCCATGGTCACTATGGATCGGAACTAACTCAATGGCACTCAACAATAACATTGCCTTTGTTGGAGTCCTAGTGTGGCACTACAGAATAAAGCACTAGACTGAAAGGTCAGTTTGAACCACAAGATCAGTGGTTCAAAGTCACCATCCACTCTTTGAAAACCCTATACAGGGTTGCTGTGAATAGAAACTGACTCGATGGCATTTAACAACAAAATTGCCTTCTTTGTTGTTAAGTGCCATCGAGTAGACTCTGACTCATAGTGACCCTATATAGGGTTCTCAAGGAGTGGCTAGTGGGTTTGAACAGATAACTTGTGGTTAGCAGTCCAGTGCTTATCTCACAGCATCACACCAGTACTCCTTAAAGCCCCTTAATTTTGTATAACATTTATATAAGAGTGCCTCTGGAGTTTATCAATAGGTGAGAGTTTATAAGAGATAAGATTGGAGATAAACTATGAATGGGAGTTAATAAGAGGTAATATAATTCCAAAATCTGTAAAACATTAAGTGGATTATAAAGATGGGATGATAGGAGGGAAATTATCTAATAGTTTAAATGTCATTGCATTTGTTTTGTTTTTAAATAAAGTAAGATGGAATGACATTTCTTATGTAGGCAAAAGTGGCTTTTCAAATAGAATAGACAGAAGTATTGCTGTTGTTGTTGTTGTTAGGTGCCATCCAGTCATAGTGACTGCCATAGTGACCTTATGTACAACAGAACAAAACACCACCCAGTCCTGCACCAGCCTCACAATTATTGCTATGCTGGAGCCCATTGCTGCTGCCACAGTGCCAGTACATCTTTTGGGGGGTCTCCCTCTTTTTCACTGTCCCTCCACTTTACCAAGCATGATATCCTTCTTCAGGAACTGGTCTCTCCTGATAATATGTCCAAAGTATGAGAGACAAAGTCTGGCCATCTTGGCTTCTAAGGACCATTTAGGTTGTATTTCTTCCAGTACAGATTTATTTGTTCTCTGGCAGTCCATGGTATCTTTAATGTTGTTCTCTAACACCATAACTCAAATGCATCAATCCTTCTATGGTCTTCCTTATTCACTGTCCAGCTTTCACATGTAGACAGAATTGAGTGCAGCTAATACAAGAAATTTATATTGAAAGACCACTATGTATTATTTTTGTAGTAACTAAATACTAAAATCCATATTGACCATTCTATCCTGGTGTGGTGCTATAGGGTCAGCCCTGGACTGTGAAACACAGGGTCGACAATTCAAACCCACAGGCTCTTCTTCAGAAACCCCATTCAAAGTTACTATTAGTCTGAACTGACTCGACGGCACTTAACAACATATGTTGTTAGTTTTCATAAATTTTATACTAAAGAGCAATAAGTTGATTGCATACATAGATATAATTGGGTTTAGTTTTGCCAGGTTGGAAATATTAGTTTATCTAGGACAAACCCTAAAATAAAGATGCCATTAGAATTTTTAAGGAAGTAAATTACTTCCCAGGAGTAATTTAAATTAAGAGAAACAGTGATATGTGAAAGCATTAGGATATCATGTATGACTTTATAGCAATAACCTACTAACTGGTAGACTTATGACCCACCATTTCTTTGATCCTATTGGTTTCTAAGAGTACAGAAATCCTAAATTCTCAGTTTTAAATTTACCCACATTATTATTCATGTTACCTTTACATGTTACTCAAGCTTGGTTCAGAGTATCAGTCTTTTCATCTTAAAATTTCTCAGGACTGAAACAAAGCTGTAGGAACCTTTTAAGAACTGCAAAACATATACAAAAAGAAAGATGAAGATTCCTGGATTTGATATTTTGTGTATATAGAGTAAGATTTCTCCATTTAAATGATCCTGTAAAGATATTATGCATCCTCCACATTTCTGTCTCTGAAAAAAAAATAACTGGTCTTTCTAGATTTGCTATTTTTTTTTTTAATGATTTTCCTAAAAAATGAAAATTTGAATTATAAAAATAAAATCAGTGAATAAAATAGAAAATATTGTAAAAATGATAACAAATTATATATAAATTAGTAGGCTGCACCTAAAGCTATCTTAAAGAGAAATTTATAATTTTAAAGTAATAATCAACAAGCTTTTTCTGTGAAGTGTCAAATAGCAAATATTTTAATCTTTAAAGGCTATAAAGTCTGTCACAACCACTGAATTATGCCATAGTAATAAGAAAGCACGAGGGAAACAAAGAATATATAAACACAAAAACAGGTGGTCATCCAGATTTAACCTGTAGACTATAGAATGTTGACCCTTATTTTAAATTTTATATTTGAACCCTTAAAATCAACAATGTAAGCTTCACTTTAAGAAGCTACAAAAATCTGAGCAAATTAAACCCAAAGTAAATATAAGAAAAGAAACAATTAAGATATGAACAAAAATTAATGAAACAGGAAAAATTAACTCAGAAAAAGCAATAAAGTCCAAAGTTGGTTTCTTGGGAAAAAAATAACCAAAAAGATAAACCATAAGAAAACTATTCAAGGAAAAAAAGGAGGAAACACAAGTCAGCAATACCACAAATGAGAGAGGGACTATTAGTATGTATATATTATATTTAAATGGTAACAAAGGAATTTATACACATTTAAGCCAACAAATATTATTAACTATATTAAATGGACAAATTCCTTAGAAAATAAAGTTTACTAAACCAGGAACTAGAAAATACAGAAAAAATTAAAGTTCTGTTGATTTCATTTGTTAATGAACTTTAATTAGTAAATAAAAACTTTCTCTCAAGGGCAGAGACGATTTTATTAGTGAAATATTATGGAAGGAACAATATCAATTTTACATAAACTCTTTCAGAAAATATAGAAGTAAGGATTAACTTCCAAGTTATTCTTTAAAGATAGCATTCACAGGATAGCAAAAGCCACAAAATGTTATGAGAAAAGAAAATTACGTCCAAAATTCCTCATGTAATGAGTCACAAAAATCCTTAATAAAATATTAGCAGATTTAATCCCACAATACATTTTACAAATAATGTACCATAATCTATTAGATTTATTTCAGTAACTTTAAGTTGATTTAACATTTGAAAATCAATGGAGTTCACTATTTTCGTGGGGGTAATCATAAAAAATTACAAACCCTACTAGGATTAAATGAACAGCAAATTTCAAATGGCAGCTCAAAAAGACAAAGTCAAGTATCATACTGAAATGTGCAGACCTGAAGTTAGAAAATCAAAAGGAAGAATATACTCAGCATTTCTCAAGCTGAAAGAACTGAAAAAAAATTTCAAGCCTCAAGTTGCAATTTTAATGGGTTCCATGGGTTGAAACCAACTCAACGGCACTTAACAACAACAACATGGGCAAAATGGAGTCCTGGTGTAGCGCTGTGGGTTAATGTGCAAGACTGTTAAGTCATTTGAACTGCAAAGTTTGTGAATCAAGCTCACCAGCGGCTCCTTGGAAACCCTATACAAGGTCACTATGGGTCAGAAACAACCCGAAGGCACTTAACAACAACAACATGGGCAAAATGCAGTCCTGGTGTGGCGCCATGGGTAAATGCACTGGACTGCTAGGTCAGCTCAAACCATAAGTTCAGTGGTTCAAGCTTCCCAGCTGGGCCTTGAAAACCCTATATTGGGTCACAATGAGTTGGAACCAACTCAA
>NW_006408561.1:21456476-21458581 GCF_000296735.1 Chrysochloris asiatica | reverse complement strand
GGGTTTCTGAGGCTGTAAGTCTTTATGGAAGAAAGCCTTATCTTTCTCCCATGGAGCAACTAGTAGATCTGAACTACTGATCTTTCAGTTAGCAGTCCAGCTTATAATCACTATGCTACCATGGCTCCTTAGAAAGATGTTTGTTATTGTTGTTGTTAGTGCCATCAAGTCAATTACAACTCATAGCAACCCTGAGTTTCTGAGAAGCGATGATGAGCTTGAACAGCCGACATTGCAGTTCAACAGACTTTGCAGTCCAGAGCATTAAACCACATGTTTACTTTTCCTATATTGACTATGCAAAGGCATTTAACTCTGTGGATCATAATAAACTATGGATAACATTGCAAAGAGTGGGTATTCTAGAACAATTCATTGTGCTCATGAGAAATTGTCCAAAGACTACGAGTCAGTCATTTGGTACTAAATGATTTAAATCAGGAAAAGTGGCTAGGTAATGTAGAGATGGCGGATACTACACAGACCTTCTACTACAAGCATACAGAAAACCAAATGAAACAGATGATAGTCCTAGAACCCTGAGCTTCAGGTGAAGGGATAGAGAAGTGTATTGAATACTTACAAGGAGTGAAAGCTGAACAGACATAGCAAAAAAGGAGACAGAGCGGTGACCTATACCACCCTACCACATGTGGTGCAGTCATCTTAAACTTTTGTGAGTGGTTTCAGAGTCAAAACAGCACATTGGTATTCCAGAAACATAGTGATGATTCACAGAGATAAAGATGCAATTGTTTTTCTTATTCCTCTTACTCCCCTAGTGATTAGACATGGTGTTGACCCCCATCCGCATACACCCCTCCCTCTCCCAACAGTTGGAATCACATGGTGATGAGTGACATAGTTGTGAGCACCATCTGCAGCAACACCAGTGCCTAGATTCAAGTGAGCCCTGCTCCAAACCTGCAGAGCCAGTCCAGGCCAGTGCTGGACAAGCCCTAACTAGGAGAAACAGTTGAACAGATGTGTGTATGCTTGCGGTAGGGTTGTTGTTGTTGTGAAGTGCCGGCGAGTCGGTTCCGACCCATAGCGACCCTGTATAGGGTTTCCTAAGAGCTGGTGAACTTGAACCACCGACCTTGCAGTACAAACAGCTTTGCAGTCTGACAAATTAACCCACAGTGCCACATCAGTTCTCCTGGGGTGGGGGGTAGGAGGCATTAAAAGAAGACAGGTCATCTGTGCCACAACAACCAGGTGCAACATGGCCACCTTGAATTTTCAAGGGTGGCATTGAAGGCAGGAAGCAATCAGTTAGTGGTAGAGAGGCATATCCCTAATTGGCAGAGAGAAAGGTATGAATTTTTTTGTACTCCAAATTACCCTAGAGAACAAAGGAATGGCCACCCCTAACCATTGTATACACCCAGCACAGTTCCTGCTCTCTAGTTGGGTGGAGCCTCATCAAAGTGAGCTGGGAGCTAGCAGTACCAGCCTGGGCACTTGGAATCATATGTGGCTTACTCTAGACCTACAGAGCTGCTTCTGATCAGCCCTGCACTAGTGGGACATTTCGTCCTCAACTGCTGTCTGGAACAGAAATACTCTGGTCCCCCAACAGCTTTATGGTCTGCAAGAAACGTCTTCAAAAAAAGACAACACCTAGGATCTAAATTGGAAGAAGACCGCAGAAGAGAACACGACCATGGAAGAATTCATGCATTTGAGTCATGGAGGTGGAGAAAAATACTAAAAGTACCACTGACTGCTAGAAGAACAAACAAATCTGTGTTGGAAGAAGTACAACCAGAATGCTTCTTAGAAGTCAGGATGCCCAGACTTCATCTCACATACTTTGGACATGTTATCAAGAGGGACCAGTCCCTGGAGAATTCTCCATTACAAAGGTTGACAGTTCTCTGTATGCATTCTTTCTTTCCTCTTCTTGAAGAAGCTTATGGTTTACTAGTTTTCTTTAACAGATTTATATGAATAACCTAGAACAGTAATTTCTTTGTGTATCTCAATTTTACCTCTCATATCTTGGCATGATAACATGGAGATACTAGTAGGTATCTGGCAGCATGGACTCTTGGTGTGGCACTGTAGGATAAGCACTGGACAGCTAGCCACAAGTTGTATTA
>NW_006408561.1:21452595-21456051 GCF_000296735.1 Chrysochloris asiatica | reverse complement strand
GCCAAAGTTATGAAAATTTCTTAGTCAGAGAATGAGTCACTAGATCTGAGAACTCAGGATCCTGGTCTCAGGATATACCAAGGTCAACTGGAATAACATAGTCCACAAAGACAATATTTTATATATCCTACTTTGGTGAGTAGCAACTTGGATCTTAAATGTTTGTGAGAACCTGTCTAAGGTACAACTATTGGTCTCTCCCTGTCCAGAGAAAAGAAGAGCGAAGCAAATCAAAGATGCTGTCTGAAGCAGGTCTTCTAGAGCATAACAAGTGAAATATATATATATCTTTGCTTTATATATATGTGCATATATACATATGTGTGTGTGTGTATAGAGACATATATATACACATGCATACGTTTTATATATATATATATAAAGAGAAGTTTATTATCAAGAAAATGGCTTACTATTGTAGAGTCTCAGGTCCCCAGCAGAAGAGAGAGAAAGAAAGAGCCTTTCCCTCATATCTATTATATTGAGAGCAGGCCACATCCCCAAGGAAGCATACCTTCAATTGATTGGCTGCTCATAGCCACTTATCATAGGATTAACTATACCTGTATTAAGTTTTATCACCATGGGAATAAGTACATCTTAACTGCTAAACCACTAGAGAGCCTGGCCTCATGAAATTTACATAAAACCCTAACTATTACAGCCCACGCTTGCCAACTTTTCACCTATAAACTTTATGCATAATCTCTAAATAAATAAAATTGTAAAGTCATACTTGCCCCTAACATGATAAAACTAGAATATGTACAATCCAAAACACATTGGCCCCATTTATATCTTATATATCACAAATGAATAAAGCAAAAATATTTGATGCACATATACAAAACAAAAAATATATATGCTTTTTTAAATGTCCAAAGAGTGTATTCTGCAAGCCAGCCTCCTGCCTGTAGGCATACATCCTTTCTCAATGCATGGGCTGCAGTCCACAGCTGCTCTGTCTTTTCATGGCACTGCCTCAGCTGTTGTCTATGCTGTTGTTGTTTTTCCAGGCAGGGATCCCAGGCTCCACTCATGCTTTTCCTTCTTGATGGTCCTGGGATTTATGCTCTTTAGTTATACATCTTTTACAAATTACATTTTGACCATCAGAATTAATCCTACTCACAAATGAAATCATAAAATCCTATCAGCATCATCCCCCACCCTGCTTCACCAGACCCAAGTAGAAAATAGGAAAACCTAGTCAGTGGGATTATCCCTTGCCCCTCATTCTAAAACTTAGCACACACATGAAAACTTGCAAGCCAGTCACTTCATGCCCATTTTTGATAGCCAAGGTCTAAATTCCTCATCCCTATCAACCCATTACACTGAGGAGACAAGCATGTTCCTTGATCTGAAGAATCTTCCATTCCAGTTGGAATTTTGAGCAACTGCATCCATAAACAAGTCCAGTACATCAAATTGTAGAAATTGACACTTGCTTACAGTATCAAACATCTTTATCTTCATCTAATGATGTTCTGGTCACAACTCAGCCCTAGTCATCCATGCTAGGTCATATCTGTACTAGCTGCAAGTTTGTGAGTTCACACACACACATCCCTATACTTCAGAACAGCTAGCTCCTTCACTCTCAGCCCTAACCCACAGGGTTCACAACTCCCTAAACTTCAAATCAGCTAGCACTTCCTTTTCTCTTTCTCATCTCAAAACAACAGGTGCCAAATAGAACATGTCCAAACTCAGTGCACGTCTTCTTTACTGCATTTCTCCAAATTCCACAAACAAGTGGACCCAAGTGGTCACCAGTGAGCAACAGCTAGCTGGTTCCCTTTAATTTTCAGTCTCTGTTGTACTTAAGTGCTGTCAAGTTGGTTCTGACTCATGGTAGTGGTAGTGATTATGTGATGTGGAATTGGTTCCAACTCATAGCAAACTTGTATAGGGTTTCCAAGACTGTAAATCTTTATGGAAGCAGAAAGCCTCATCATCTTTTCCCGCTGAAGAGCTGGTAGTTTTGAATTGCTGACCTTGAGGTTAGCAGCCCAACTCTTAACCACTATGCTACCAGAGCTCCTTAGCAACTCTATATAAGGTTTCCAAAGAGTAGCTGGTAAGTTTGAACTGCTGATCTTGCAGTTGAAACTAATCTTGTGGTTGAGTACTTATCCTAAAGCGCTACACCAGGACTCAACCTAGAAGGGGATTTTCTCTAATGGGCAGAGACTTTTCTTGTCTTGATGCTTCCAAAGTAGCTTGTTTGAAACAAGCCTTTTTAAAATACAAGCTGCTTTTTTTCCTTCTGCTTTCTTTCAATCAGGAATCTCCTGTTCTCCTAGCAATTCTGGGTTGGTCTACATGTTTTTTCAATTACAAATATCTCAACTCTGAATTTTCTGGGGGTGCTCAGGATTATACCTAAGGTCTCATACTCTACAAAGGCTTATAGGAAAAAGCCTATTTTTTTCCGGACAAATTCTAACTCCTCTTTTAGCAAATCCAATCAAGTATAGGCTGAAGATGGGCTCTGTAATTATAATTCCCAATATTCATACGTAAATCTATTTTACAATAGTAGGAATCGGGCTGCGAACCTTAAGGTCAGCGGTTCGAAACTACCAGCCGCTCCGCGGGAGAAAGATGAGGCTTTCTACTCCCGTAAAGATGTATACCCTCGGAAACCGTGTACAGGGTCGCTATGGGTCGGAACCGACTCGACGGCAGTTAACAACAACAACAACAGGTATGAGAAATCAATATCCATAAGGAAGTCAAACACATAAACCTTTTAAAACATTTATGTTCAAACATTTCTTCTCCCTTGGACTAATTCATTAATATGTATATGGTCTTGGGCCTCTGGCAGGGTAGATTCCAGTAGGCCCTGGCCCCCTATCAGTCATCTAGTTTAATGAGACTGACATCAACTCCAGGCAAGTCCAGAAGCTGCTATCCCCTCAGCTGAAGCATTTTTTCCCATGCCCCCTTGTTCTTTTTTGCTTATAAAACTCATGCTTCCATGAGCCTGGAGTCACTGCAATAAATCCCACTACTGATACCAACTACTTAAACCAAGTGGGGACCATGTCTGACTCCCTCTGATGCATCAAGGGGGAAAGAATTCCATCCTGTATCAGTGCCTTTAAAATTAGTCAGGCTTGAGTACCAATTTAGAAAACTCATCCTTGTGCTTTTGTTTCTCTATAACCTCACTCTCTCAGTTACACATGTCTTAGACAGGTCTTCTAGAGAAGCAAAACCAATGAAACAAGTATGTAAAAGATATTATATTGCTGTTGTTGTTGAGTCAGCTCCAACTGACTCAACAGTTGAGTCAGTTCCAGACTCAACGTAACTGTTGTGTCAGTTCCAACTCATAGCAATCCTGTATAGAATTTCCAAGGAATTACCGGTAAGCTTGAACTACCAACTTTGTGGTTCAAACTGACCTTGCAGTCTAGCACATTAAATCACAGTGCCACATCA
>NW_006408561.1:21449564-21451669 GCF_000296735.1 Chrysochloris asiatica | reverse complement strand
TTATTTTTTTTTACATTACTTTATTTGCAAAAAGAAGAAACAATCATACCATAAAAAAAGAATTACAAAGTTGAAAGACTTACATTACTTGACCTATCATAAAACCTCAGTAAACAAAATTATGTGATTTTGACATAAAGATATACATATGGAACTAGAGAGCATTAAAATAAACCCACAAAATTATATTCAATTAATTATTTAAGAAAAATGTCAAAACACTGAAATAGAAAAAATAATTTGTCCAACAAATAATGCAGGAGAGGTGGAGCATAATGATAGACTAGGTAGAAAGGCAGTGGGGACCTTCTGCAGCAAAGATACGGAAAACTGAACAAGACAGATTCAGTTTTGGTCCTGGAACTCTGAGCTTCAGATAAAGGGATAAATAAGTGAATATGTGCTTACCAGGAGAGAGAGTTGAACAGACACAAGAAAGGAGGTGACTTCTGATTTGGACAGTCAACGTGACCAGCCACAGACATTTTGAATGGATGTGAGTGATTTGAGAGACAAGAAATATTCTCATTGCATAAACCTGACACTGACTTGAAAAGACAAAGTTGTGATTTTTTTTTTATCTTTCTTCTCTTTTCCTCTCTGGTCCTTGCACCACCTGGTGACCAGAGGCAAGACTTGTGTAAGTATATACAAGTAGGGGCGGTGCCACATAGACACTTTGACTGGGAACATAACTAAATTGGGAGGAGACAGCAGAAACATCAGGCCCTGCTCCAAACTGGCACTGGCCGGCCCTGGGCTAGCTCTCAATAGGAGAAGCAGCTGAACAGACTTATGGGATAGGAAAAAGGGAAAGAAAGAGACTGGTTATAGGTCAGAGAGGCACAGCAGGACCATCTTGAAATTTCTCAGGTGACTAAGAAGGAAAGAGACCATATATGGCATAGTAGAATTACACTTAACTTTCTACTGTTGTTTCCTGGGGTTTTATTTTCTTTAGATCTTTTTTATTTGTTTGTTTTTCAGGGGTTTTGTTTTTTGTTTTGTTTCTTTGTTCTTCTTCCCTCTTGGTTATTCATCATATGGTGCCTAACAAGAAACAGCAACTGTGGCCATACAGTCCAACCACAGTCATATCCTCTTTAGCCCCACCAATTGGGTCAGAGTCAACACCAGCTGCTACACACCAGATCAATGATAACAACAAATACCAGCTAAAGTCACTTTGAACTGAACTTCATGAACAGCAAACACAGAAGGGTGCAAAAGCTCATCTCTTGATCACACCAACTAGAAGGCAGTTGGTGAGTGCCTAAGAATACATCAATACAGCATTTATTCATCAATTTAATACAAATATAACAACACCACACTTCATCTAAAGCAACATAAACTCTCTGTTCACATTTAAAAAAAAAAAAAAGACAGAGTAGCTCAATCAAATGACCAAGAAGCAGAGCTAGAAAATATTTTTAAGGAAAAAGAAGTACGGAAAGTGTCTGAAAAAGAGTTCAGGATAATGTCATTTAGGTAACTCCAAACTACTGACAGAAAGGTTGACCAGAACAAGGAAGAATTCATAAAAGTGCCTCAGTAACCAATCAAACAAAATAGATAAAGAGTTGGAGACAATACAAAACCTGCAAACAAAAATCCAGAAGATTAATCCTAAAATAAAATACCAAAAATAGACAAAACACTGAAAGCACAAAGGCGTAGATATGAATCAATGGAAGCCAGAATTAGTGAGCCAGAGATAAATTTCTCAATACTAGTAAGCTAGAAAAACAATAATAAAAAAGAATGAAAAAATTCAAAGACACCCTAAGATTCATGTGAGACAACATGAAGAGGAATAATCTATGGGTGAATGGAATTCCATAACAGGAAGAGACATAGAACAGCACAGAAATAATAGTAAAAGAACTTCTGGAATAAAATTTCCCTAACATCATGAAAGATGAGAAGATAAGCATTCAAGAAGCTGAACAAACCCCCGGCAGGACAGACTCCAAAAGAAAATCACCAATACATATCATAACAAAACTCTTCAAAATCAAAGACAAAGAATTCTGAAAACACTTTGGGAAAAATTAAATGTCACCTACACAGGAAAACCAGTAAGGATAAGATGTAAGTTCTCA
>NW_006408561.1:21435513-21436586 GCF_000296735.1 Chrysochloris asiatica | reverse complement strand
AAGATTACTTCCCTCTACTACATCCATAAGTATAGGTCAAGTTCATCAAATTGTAGATTACTCTTTTTTTTTTGCCTCTTCTTCTAGTTGAGTTCTGATCATCCAGCCGTTGAAGTCAGGTCAAGTGGGTACTATCAGCAAATATGGGTGTTCTTCTGCATCTCCCCTCACTTCATATCAGCTGGACGCTTCACTCTCTGCTCTAGTCCTCTGTGGCCATGTCACTGTCTCTGGGCCCAGGAGACCCCAGCCCTTGCCATACTGCTGGTCAACCAGGTCTCAACCCGGGTTCTCAGGAGTCTATTGAATGAAGTCGGACCCAGCTCACAACTTCATTGCTGGTTTTCCCCACTTCCCCTTATCAGTGACCAATGTGGTCACCAGCCAGACCACATTCCTGCTCATGTATTCCCCTTGAGTCTTAGTCTTGGAAGGGGGTTTACTCTGAGGGGACCCAACCACTTGTCTTGATGGCTCCCGTGTAAACAGCTTGCTTGTTCTTGTAGCAGTCAATCAGACTGCCGTTGCTGTTTTTGATTTTTTCCTGCTGGTTTTTCTTTCAAGAAGTATCTTCTGTTCTTCTAGCCACTCCAGGCTGGTCTACTTGTCCTTTCAAGTGGCAATTTCCCACCTCAGAAGATTCTGGATGGGGTTCAGGATTCTACCTATGGTCTTATGCAATGCAAAGTCTCCACAGGAAGCCTATTTCACTGGGCAAATTCTAGCCCCCTTTAAGATATTCCAGTTATCGGCTGAAGACAGACTTACAAGCTTTCTATTGTGATGTTTCTGGCTATTCCTTTCTCTCCCACCTCAAGTGTCTACTTTATAATTGTAGGCAAGGGAAACCAAGATTCAAAAGACATCCAAGCAGTTTAACATTATTTCCCCTCTTTCACCCATTCAAACCATGCCTCAATCCCTGTATCCCAGAGCCTTGTTGTTCCAAGGTTGTGCATACATCATTATTTACATCTGTCCCCCTTAACACATGCAAAACTGCCTAACTGTTCTCCCATCTGCCTTGTTCTTCCATTCCCCTCCCCCTTCTTGTGTATTGCATCCCCACCCCA
>NW_006408561.1:21430666-21433049 GCF_000296735.1 Chrysochloris asiatica | reverse complement strand
TACCAGCTGCTCCGCGGGAGAAAGATGAGGCTTTCTACTCCCGTAAAGATTTACACCCTCGGAAACCCTGTACAGGGTCGCTATGGGTCGGAACTGACTCAACGGCACTTAACAACAACAACAACAATCCTTCTTGAATATAGATGCAAAAATTATCAACAAAATCCTAGCCAACAGAACTCAACAACATAGAAAATAATAATAATAATATATCATGAACAAGTGGGATAAATTACAGAGATACAAGGATGGTTCAGTATTACAAAAAACAATCAATATAATTCAACATATAAATTTTAAAAAGGAAAAGAACTACATGATATCAATTGATGCAGAAAAGGCATTAGACAAAATCCAACACCCATTCCTGATGAAAGCATTCAACAAAGTGGGAATTGAAGGTAAAGTCCTCAACATAAACAAAAACATATATACAATTCCAACAACTAGAATTACTCTCAATGCAAAAATACCTAATGCATTCATTTTGCAAAAATAAAAAAAATAATAAGCTAGACAAGGATGCTCTTTAGCACCACTTCTATTATATAGTGTGTTGGAAGTCTTAGTCAGAATTATAAGGCAAGACAGAAAAATTAAAGGCATCCAAATAGGCAAAGAAAAGTAAAACTTTCTCTATTTGCAGATGATATGATCTTACACATAGAAAATCTGAAAGACTCAGAAGAAAAATTACTGGAACTCATTGAAAAATTCAGCAAAATGACAGGGTATAAGATCAAAATACAAAAATCAGTAGGCTAAGCACTGGGCTATAACCCACAAGATCAGTGGTTTGAGACCTCCAGCTGCTCTACAGGAAAAAAGATGAGGCTTACCTGCTCTGGCAAAGATTTACAGCTTCAGAAACCCTATACAGGATCACCATAAGCCAGTACCAACTCTGTGGCACTTAGCAACAACATTTAACACAAGAACTAAGTTGGAAAATAATTTCTAAATTTGTTCTTCTAAAATTGTTTTTCCATTTCGACTTACAAAGCCAGAGGCATAACACTAAGTTCCAGTCATATCTACAGTAACATCTTGGCATCCCTGAAGTACTTTAGGTTCTTGGAAAAGAGCTGGTTATATAGTATTCACTGAATTCTTCCAGCTGTGAGTTTTTAACTTTTACTTTTGGCCTTTAAATTTTTACTAATTCGTTTCCATTCTCCTAGAAAAGCTTCCAGTAATGAAAACATCGATTTATTTTTTAAAGACTGGTTTTGGAATAGGACTTGTTATTCTGAAAGACCATGAAAAGCCAAGGAAAGCAGCTCCTAGCTACATTACAAAGGCAACTCAACTCCAAGTTCAGGCTTAAGCACTTTCTCTACTTTCTACCTTGCAAAAGCATTGACAGATGAATCATTTAATTTCATAATCGCTTGATGTTAATTACCAACTGGATGATGAATTTTTCTATAAGTAGGATCAGTTTGACATTTAGGAAACACTCCAAAATCCAGCTTTAAGGTGTGCATGAGGTGGGTAGAATTAGTGCTACCACCCATACCTAACCACTTTTCCCTATCTCTGAGCCATTGAAATCAATGAGTCAGCCAGAGTCTTCATGTTGATGACATGTCTTTCCTCCAGGGAGCTATTGTATTCATTACCTCACAAACTATTCAAGCAGAGAAAATAATTAATTTGGTCACTTAAATCTGTGAAGAAAAGAAATGCTGTCCTAAGAAATGTGTGGTATAATCAGGTAGATTTTATTTAATTTTTTTAATCCCCTAAAGTTGACACTGAGATTCAGGGGGTAATCTCTACCCAATGAGCAGGAAAACTCATTGATTTAAGGTTACAATTTTAAAGTGCTGTAGCAATAATGTAATTAGATGTTTATTGTAAACACCAATCTATCAGAATCTCTTCTGCCCAAACTGCCAAAACCCTTATCCTCTTGCCCATACTCCAAGAATTTATCAACTATGCCTCAATTAAGGATAAATTACTGAATTTCCTCATCTGTAAAATAAGTCCTCAGGCCTGACCCATGCCTCTTGCCCTAGGTTAATTGGGAGGATAAAAGATTTGAAAAGTTCCTGAGACATTCCTTACTCCTTAGAGAAAAAATAATTACATATGACTAGTCAGGCAAATAATTATAGGTCAAACATCCCAGGAAATTAAAAGAAATGACAGTCTGCAACTATAATTCGAGTACAGATTTTAACAAAAATGAAAGTATACCAGGCAAGAACCTATTGTTGCTTTATAACTTCTTAAACTTATTTCTGGTAGATCATGGTAATTATCCCAATCAATGAGGTTGGGATGATAATCCATTATTATCCACTAACTACTATGTGGAAATAGTGACACATTTTTTAAAAAATATATGAGAAAATAGAATTGATTAATATTTGAG
>NW_006408561.1:21424447-21429830 GCF_000296735.1 Chrysochloris asiatica | reverse complement strand
ATTTTTGGAAGTAGATTGCCTAGCTTTTCTTCCTACTGTCTTAGTTTGGAAGTTCTGCTAAAAGCTGCCTAATGTGTGTGACTTCATTGATATTTGAAATAACTATAGCATAGCTTCCAGCTCACAACAACATGCAAGCCACCACAGTACAACAAATTGACAGAAGGCTGGTGGCTATCAGTAGTAATGGTGTGGTTTTCTCATATACCAGTTCACAGTCAAGTGGAAGTCTATGGTGAAGCAGCAGCAAAAAATTCAAACTGTGTATTTCTCAGCTGTTAGGGAGAAGAGGCAAAAAGAACAACAACAAAAAAAAAAACAATCAGTTGCTATGAAGGCAATTCTGACTCGTGGCAACCCCATGTGATTCAGAGTAGAACTGTGTTCCATCAAGTTTTCAATGAATGTAATCTTTTGGAAGTAGTTCACCAGGACTATCTTCTATGGTACCTGTGGGTACACCCCAACCACCAACTTTTTGGTTAGCAGTTAAGCGCTTTGTGCCACACAGAGAAGTAGGGAGCCGCCTTATCCCACTACTGAAGTAAATCTGATTAGAGAGTGCCTCACCACTAGAACAAGTCATGCCTTTGTGAAAATTAGAAAAATTCACCCTAAAATAGTAGACTGATGTAGCCCCATAGCAGTGTGTGTAGCTTGGTAAGTACGGGCTGGACTTCAGCACCATTCTCTTTTCTGGGCTCAGTGGGGCATAATCTCCACAACCGTAGGTGGTGATGCTGCTCAGTAACTTTGGAAGTGCAGGTCTCCACATTTCATGAGCAGCTCAGAATGGCTCCAAGTAGCTAATAAAAGATTAAAACCTGCATCTCTTTACTCCTTCATAATTATCAACAACACGGTTGATTTACTAAAGGAGAAAAACACATACACAAAAAAATGTTTAACCAGACTAGTAATTAAAGAAATTCAAGTTAAAACCATTTCTCACCTCTCAAAGTTGTAATTTTGTAAAGCTGAAAATTAGTGCTGATGAAGATAAGATGTAATACCCTTACACACTGCTGGGATGGTTTCCTTTGGTGCAAGTTTGCTGAAAGCATTTTGGCAATGTGATTCAAATGTTAATGACAGCCATGTACCTCAGTTCAATGATCTTAGTTCTAAGCTGCTATCTTGAAGAAATATTCAATATTCAATTAAAAATTCAAATTAGCAATGTTTACCACAGGGTAGTTGTTTTAGGGACAATCTAATTATCTAGTAATGAGATAATAGTGGTGCTGTAGGTTGAGCACTTCCCTACTAACCACAAGGTCAGTGGTTCAAACTCAACAGCTGCTCCTTGGAAATGCTATACAGAGTCGCTGTGAGTTGGAACCGACTTGACAGCACTTAACAACTACACCAATAACATGCACTTAGCTTCAATGATCTTAGTTCTAAGAAAGTATCTTGAAGAAATACTCAAGATGCAATTAAAAATTCACATTAAGAATGTTTATTACAGGGTAGTTGTGTTAGGGACAAACTAAATATCTAACAATAAGATCATTAATGGTTCTACTATAATGAAATACTATGCAGATATTTAAGTGCACACCTTTGATTAATATGTAAAGTTAGGAGAAAATCATTGAGCCAAAAAAGCAGGATATAAAATTAAGTATAATCCCAGTGAAATATAGTCCTTTCTATCCCATGGATTTGATAAAAATCTGTGTCTAGGAGAAAATGCAAAATATTGTTGGATATTTGTTTGTTTGTTTTAATATTGTGATAGGAAATACTTTCCTAAGCATAACACCAAAAGCAGAATCATAAAGAAAAAATTGGTAGAATGTATAAAACACAGGTATTTTAGCTTCTGGGTATTGAAGCAGGAACATAAATAAAATTAGATGGAAAGTGGGGAAAAACATATTTTCTTACACCCATTACAATTAAGTTAATTCTGATTCATAGCAATCTTATAGAACAAAGCAAAATGCCCCATAAGGTTTCCAAGGCTGTGATATTTACAGAAGCAGACTGCTACATCTTTCTCCTGTAGAAAGCAAACCACCAACATTTTGGCTAACAGTCTAACACTTAGCCACTGTGTAACTAGGGTTTCTTATTTGCAGCATAGATGACCAAAACACAAAACTGAAACGTTAGTTAATAAACTAACCTTGTAATCTGGATTAGGTAGACCTGTGTACAACTTGAACTATGTACTGTTTAATCATATTAAAATTATTTTAACTCAGTTTTCACTTCTCAGTGTGAATTATAATAGCTTCCTTCTAAGGTTGTGGTAAGGATTAAATGAAATAAAGTTTATGGGGTTCTTTTCACAATCATGACAAACAACTCTCAAAATAACCATTGCTGTTAATAAGGTTAAGAAAACTATATAAGGGAGAGAAAGAAATAGCCAGAAATATCACCATAAGTCCATCTCCTGGCTATAACTGATTGTAATACCTAAAATGGGGCTACAACCTGCCCAGTGAAAGAGGCTTACTTCAGAGCCTTTGCATTGCATAAGACCATAGGTGGAACCCTGAACTCCATCCAGAATCTTGTGAGATGGGAAACCTCCACTTGAATGGACAAGCAGACCAGCTTGGAGAGGCTAGAAGAACAGAAGATACTTGTTGAAAGAAAGACCAACAGGAAAAATTAAAAATAGTAATGGCAGTCTGGCTGACTACTACAAGAACAAGCAAATTACTCACCCAGGAGCCATCAAGGCAAGTGCTCGGGCCCCTCAGGACAAACCCCCTTCCAAGACTAAGACTCAAGGGGAATACATGAGCAGGCATATGGTCTAACTGGTGACCATGTTGGTCACCGGTAAGGGGAAGTGAGGGAAAAACAGAATGTAAGCTAAGTCTGACCACGTTCAATAGACTCCTGTGAACACAGGTGGAGACCTAGTTGGCCAGGAGTATGGCAAGACCTGTGGACTCCTGGGCCCAGAGTCATTGACATAGCCACAGAGGACTAGAGTGGAGAGTGAAGCATACGGCTGATAAGAAGTGAAGGTATATGCACAAGAACACCCACACTTGCAGATAATATACCCACTTGACCTGGCTTCAATGGCTGGATGATCAGAACTCAACTAGAAGAAGAAAGAAGAGGAAAAAAAGAGTAATCTGATACAATTTGATGAACTTGACCTACACCTATGGATGTAGTAGCTCAAAAGAGGGGAAAAAAATCTTTATGGCGAGGATCATTCTCACCCCTCCATACACAGAGTAGACAGGATGGGCAACTTGGACATTAGCTACCTAGAATGGGGGGGCTACAAAGGCAAGAAGTAACTAGCTTACAAGCTTTCAAGAGGGAGCCTAGATCCAGAGGGTGAGGAGGAAGGTAGAATCTCTACTGAGCAGTATCCAATCTGTCTGGGCGGGGCTGATGAAAGGAGATGGGGATAGGTCCTTTGTAGTACAATGGTGAAAGAATACAACCCTGCCGCACACCTTCCTTAATTTTAAACCATTCAGTGTTCCCATGTTCTGTTTAAACAACTACCTCTTGGTCCATGTACAGATTCTTCATGAGCATAATTAAGTGTTCTGTAATTCTCATATTTCACAACGTTGGCCATAGTTTGTCATGATCCACACTATCAAAAGCCTTTGTGTAGTCAATAAAGCACAGATAAACATCTTTCTGATATTCTATGCTTTCAGCCAAGATCCATCGGACATCAGCAATGATATCCCTCGTTCCACGGCCTCTTCTGAATCCGGCTTGAACCTCTGGAAGTTCTCTGTCAATGTATGATTGTAGCCATTTCTGTATTACTTTTAGCAAAACTTTACTCACATGGGATATCAAAAATATTGTCCAATCATTTCTGCATTCCATTGAGTCACCTCTCTTTGGAATGTGCACAAATATGGGTCTCTTCCTATCAGTCAGCCAAATAGTTGTCTTCCAAATTTCTTGGCAGAGATGAGTGCAGAAATAAGTGAATTAGAAGGCAGAAAAACAATAGAAAGGATCAACAGAGCAAAAAGCTGGCTCTTTGGAAGGATTAATAAATTTGACAAACCTTTGTCAAATCTAAAAGGAAGAGAAGAAGAATATGCAAATAACATGAATAAGAAACGATATGGGTGACATCACAACAGAACCAATGGAAATAAAAAGGATAGTAACAGAAAACTACGAAGAACTGTACGTCAGTAAATTTGAAAATCTAGAAAAAATGGATAATTAAAAAAAAAAAAAACTGCCTAAATTAAAACAGAGTGAAGAAGTAGAAAACTTGAACAGACCAACAACAAAAAAAGAAAATGACCAAGTTATTTTTTAAAAATCCCAACCAAAAAATTTTGGCCCAGATGGCTTTATTGGTGAAATTTACCAAACATTCAGAGATCTGACACCAATTTTACTTAAACTATGCCAGAATATAGAAAATGAGGGAAAACTCAAGAAAGCATTTTATGAAGCAAACATAAGCCTCATACCGAAATTAGACAAAGACATCACTAAATATATATATATCCCTCATGAACATAGATGCAAGAATTCTCAAAAAAATCTAAGTCCATAGAACTCAACAACATATCAGAAAGATAATACATGACCAAGTAGGATTCACATCAGGGAGGCTAACCTCTTGGTTAGCAGCTGAGTGCTTTAACCACTGCACCACTAGAGCTCATTTTAAAAATATGTATTTTTAATATAGAGATGAGTCTTGGTGTTGCGCTTAACATAAGCACTGGACTGCTAACCACAAGGTCAGCAGTTCAAACTCACCAGACACTTTTGAAAACCCTATACATGGTTGGTATGTGTTGGAAATGACTCAATGACACACAATAAAAACAGTATAGAGATATGTCACAATATAATTATAAAAACAGAGATTGAAACCAATAATTAATATCCCATTTTTGTATGAAAAAGTAAAATAAGCACAAATTTATACACAGGCATTGCTTATTAACTGAATCTCATTATTTCTTACTTTTATATGTTAGATAAAAAATATAGAGATTGTAGAAGATAGGTTAAGTGGCAAAAATTAAAATCTTTTGCAAGCTCATCCCAAACCCAAACCAACTTCCCCAAATTAACTTCAACACCCTTAACCTCCTATATAGTAATACTCCAAAGATTGCTCCATAAATAATTTCTGTAAAACATCAACTATGTAATTACTTAATACCTAATGGGTTCTTAATTGGGATGTTTTGTATGAAATATATAACAATACAGTATATATATATTACTGCTAACCATAAGTTCAGTCATTCAAACTTACCAGCCACTCCTTGGAAACCCTATACAGGGTCACTATGATTCAAAACTGACTTGAGGGCACTTAACAACAACATAACAATACCATATCCAATAGAAATCAATTTTGTTTATTCTTTGCTGATAGTACAAACAGCATGTACTG
>NW_006408561.1:21420675-21421682 GCF_000296735.1 Chrysochloris asiatica | reverse complement strand
GATTCAGAAGAGAATGTAGAACGAGGGATATTGTTGCAAATGTCCGATGGATCTTGGCTGAAAGCAGAGAATATAAGAAAGATGTTTACCTGTGCTTTATTGATTACACAAAAGCTTTCGATTTTGTGGATCATGACAAGCTATAGACAACATTACGAACTATGAGTATTCCAGAACACTTAATTGTGCTCATGAGGAATCTGTACCTGGACCAAGAGGTAGTTGTTCAAACAGAACAAGGGAACACTGAATGGTTTAAACTTTAAAAAGGTGTGAGACAGGGTTGTATTCTTTCACCATACTTATTCAACCTGTATGCTGAGCAAATGATCTGAGAATCTGGGTTATATGAAGAAAAACGTGGCACCAGGATTGGAGTAAGACTCATTAACAACCTGCTATATGCAGATGATACAGCCTTGCTTGCTGAAAGTGAAGAGGACTTGAAATATTTACTGATGAAGACCAAAGAGCACAGCCTTTGGTATGAATTGCATTTCAATGTAAAGAAAACAAGAATCCTCACCACTGCATCAATAAACAATATTCTTATCAATGGAGAAAAGATTAATGTTGTCAAGGTCTTCATTTCATTCTTCTTGGATCAACTATCAAAATTCATGGAAACAGTAGTCAAAAAATCAAATGACATATTGTATTAGGCAAATCTGCTGTACAAGACCTTTTTTTTGTACAAGACCTTTATAAGTGTAGATGAGCAAAGATGTCAACTTGAGGATTAAGGTGCGCCTGACATTTGCCATGGTATTCTCAATAACTTCATATGCATGCAAAAGCTGGAGAGTGAATAAGGAAGACCATAGAAGAATTGATGCTTTTGATATAAAGTGTTGGAGGAGAATATTCAAATTGCCATGGGCTACCAAAAGAACAAACCAATCTGTGTTGGAAGAGTACAGCCAGAGTGCTCCTTGGAGGTCAGGATGGCCAAACTTCATGTCTCATACTTTGGACATATTGTCAGGAGGGACCAGTCACTGGAGAAG
>NW_006408561.1:21349660-21420354 GCF_000296735.1 Chrysochloris asiatica | reverse complement strand
TAAATAAATAAATAAATAAGAGGATGACCCTGCATGAAGTGGATTACCACAGTGGATACAACAATGGGCTCAAACATAACAATTGTATGGTGCAGGATCAAGCAGTGTTTGTTCTGTTGTACATAGGGTTACTGTGAGTTTGAATCAATTCAATGACATCTAACAACACCAATCGTTTTAAAGACACCAAACCCAAACTCTTGCAGCACTAGATCATGGATGGGATACAGACAGCTAAGGCAGAGGACATGGCTCTTGGCATGGTTTTCAGGCATTTTTGAGCAAGAGCCCAGGTTGCTACTGATGCTCAGGAGGGCAGAACAGCAGGTAGGACTAGGTGCATTCTATTCCCTCCCTAATCAATCCACTCCTGCCACTGCCATTTCACCATCAGTTCCTCCAGCCTCGACCAGCAGTTCCAGTAGCAGCAACAGTGGTAGTAGCAGCAACAAGGATGACTAGAAGTGGGATCCCATAAGATTTTCATATAGGTTTGCACAATGTCCAAACCACATAACATCCTATTTAACACATCATATTATGGACCTATTTGTTATGCAATGAATACATATAACAGTTAAATCAAAAAGTACAAATGGAAATTATTCAAAAATAATGACCAAATTAAGAGTGCTTTGTTGTTGCTGTTGCTAAGGGTTGTTGAGTGGATTCCGACCCATAGCGACCCTGTATAGGGTTTCCAAGGAACAGCTGGTGAGCTTGCATCACCGACCTTGCACTTCAAACAACTTTGCAGTCTGATGCAATAGCCCACAGGAAGGCTTTAGCCAGATAGACACTAATGCCACTTCAGCGAATTAAAGTGAATGGGGTGATCTGGAGACAGTAAGTGAAGCAGCAAATGTCTTCAGTTCATCTATGTTCAAGTCATGTGAACAGCCTTCTGTTTTCAGCACTTGAGATTCTAGAAGTGAATGGCTATGAACCATTACTTGAGATGATAGGTAAAGACACAAGACACGGACACACACACACACACACACACACACACAAATTAGCAAGGATAATTGTGTTATCTGCATAATTCCACATTTTCTAAAGATTGGCAGGGAGTATTTATGATTCTTCTTCTTTCTCTTCCTTTGTTGTATGATGAGCATCAAGTTGAGCAAATGCCAAAGTTGTAAGTTCTCTGTACCATCAACATCACTATATCTAGCATTCTTCAAAAGATTTAGGATCCTTACTTTATGTTAATCACTTCTGCACAACCTTGGAAGTCAGCAACAAATTGAAAAACTTAGTTTCTTCCATATCCCATTCATTGTTTGTTATGATATGTGCTAAACCCAACTGATAAATTTTAAGATATTCTGAACGTCAAAACTCTTCCATAAATCCTTTAGTGAAATAGTGCTACCTGCCTCATCAGACCCTGTATCAGCATATACAAATGACATACTGCATCACTATCTGCAAGGCCAGTGGTGTCAGTAGAGAAATGCAGATTTATACTTCACCTCCTGACAGTGTCAAAGGATGTGACACCAAAATTACCCAGGGAATGTGGTTTTGTCAGGTGGGCCAGGGCTACAGGGAGAAAGGCCACCAGGACAGTGGTGTTACTAGGGTTGGGAGCACTCATCACCCAGTGCAGTAACTCATCTCCATCCCCACCCCCACCTGTCACCTACCATTCAGGGTGCAGGCTGTCAGACCAAGGTCCCATCTTTAGGAGGAGAGGAGGGTTTCTGCTTTGGCCAATAGGAGAGGGGAAGAACTACAGGAAGCCACAGAACTGGGAGAGCAGAGCTGAGAGGGAAAGCATCAGGCAGCAAGACACTCAGCCTGACACACTGTCTATGAGGAGGGATAACACCATAATTTACTGCTCTGAATGAAGGCTGCAAGAACTCTTTGATCCAGAGACTGTAGAAATGACCTAATGATGGAAGGAAACAAGACCACAGTGATATTAGATCCACAACCACTAACACTGGAAGAATATCTGGAAGCCTTGTTGGCAAGCTTTCCATTCTTGTGTACTCTTTAATAAAAGGAGACATTTATCTCCCACATATAATCATTGAACACTGCCTTGACCACCCAATCTTTATCTGTCAAACATCAAATAACAGGCAATTCACTCTTCAATAGTCCCTTGAAAGGCACTGAGATTTTTGAAGTGACACACCAACAAAGGTTTTACCTTAGTATCACGCTCATCTAAAAGCAATGTTAGCTTATTTTAGATGCTTTATGTACTGGTACTTTTGTATACTTTCCTGAATTGAGCATACAAAATGGCATTCATTTCCAAATAACCCATTTCATTAACATTAAAATTTTGCTTTGCAGTTCAATCACTTTTGTCAATAGTTTTCTGCAACTCCTGTACTCATCTTCTTTCTTCACAGACTTTTCCACTTTCTTAAAAGCCATTTTCATATAATAATGTGAGGAATATGATGTGATAATGCACAACATGCTTAAACTGTGCAAACACAAGACTCAGTATTATTAAAAGAATTGTTAAGACTCTGCTGCAGAATGCTGTATTTTCTGCCCTGAATTTGAGCACAAATCAAATTGTTTCACTGCTGTGCCATGCGATTTGGGGTACCAGGTCTCTTCTTAGACAATGAAGTTTGAAGTCATTAAAACAATAATTGGGTAGTGATATTTTATATGGCAAGGAATGCTGCCTTACTTCTCTGCTATAACAAAACCCAATTTATTTTCTCTTTTGAATTTTTGTATATACCATGTTTCAGTAATTGAATATAAATTTTGAATGAAACAAATTCTTGTATGAAGTAATATGGAATTTTTTTATACATTTGTTGTTAGTTATTAAGTGCTGTCAAGTCGATTCCTACCCATAGCAACTCTGTATAGGGTTTCCAAGGAGCAGCTGGTGAGCTTAAACCACTGACCTTGAAGTTCAAACAATTTTGCAGTCTGATGCATTAGCCCACAGTGCCACACCAGGACTCCTTTTTATACAATTAGTGGGATGCATATGTCCCACTGGGTCTCTGATGCTAGGTTTGGTGGGATGAAGCCTGTTTCTTTGGATTTTTTCAGCTATATAGGCCCCCACTAGATGGCAGCATGCACAAAATGTGTGATAGTTGCTAAATCTCAGGTCACTCCACTCCTAGCTCTTATTTGTGATTGAGGTCCCTACATTTCTGCTCACTTCCCTCTCCTTTTATTTCTTAAAAAAGGTGTTGCAGACCACACCCTAGGAAACATCCCCTTACAGTGGACCAAGTTTGTAACATAAGTAAGGGTATTGCATCCCCCTGTAATCCCCTTACAACTTATTGGCTGATCATACCAAATCACATCATTTTGTTTTGTTGTTAAGTGCCGTTGAATCAATTCCAACCCATAGCAACCCTGCATAGATTTTCCAAGGGGCAGCTGGTGAGCTTAAACCACCAACCTTGCAGTTCAAACACATCATGGGGCAAATTCATATCATCACAAAGCTGCCAAACCATTAAGAATCCTGATTTATCCAAGTGACATATATCTTGAGGGGACACATTTCAATCTATGACAGAGGTCCATTATTTATGAGACGAATATGTGTAGAAGAGGATCTACACCAGGGTTATAGTAACTATTGCTGAAAGATGGACCACAGTAATTTTAATAAATTTGGTGTGTCCATTAATGTTTCTAATCTATCGAAAATGAACAGGCATCAATTTTCTGTGAAATGAGGGGAGAGATAAATCAGTAGAATTATCAATAAATAAAATAAAATTTTAAAAATACTTTACTTACCTACTGCCAACGTGGGTGGCTTTAAATAAATTTATTTTCTTAAAAATCTGGAGACTAAAAATTTTAATTTGGGTCCAAACTTGAATCTTCTTTATCAGTAGCCCTAGGTGTTCCTTTGTTTCTTGGCATTCCTTGACTTGCATGTGATCCTAGCATATTGTCTATCACTCCCATGTGTGTCTCTATATCCATCCTTGTATTCTTACAGATCAGAAGTGATTCCGTTTAGGATGTGTCCTACTCTAATATACCTTCACAACTTAGCAAAAGAAAAACTTTATTTTCAAACAGGATCTTATCTACAGATTCAGGGATCAGCACATTTTTCCAGGAACGAGAATTCCATTATAACATAAAATAAAATCTATAAATCAACAGAATAAAATACCATCTACTTGTAGGAAGCCAGGCTAACACAGTACTTCAGACCTAAACCAAATTTGTTAGGTCTCAAAACAGAAAGGCACTTTCACAATATTTCCCATGCACTTCTACTGCAAGATTATATGGTAGGGGGTGGGAAGAATATTGTTGTTGTGTTGTTGTTAAGTGCCTTCAAGTCGGAGCCGACCCATAGCGACCCTGTACAGGGTTTCCGAGGGTGTAAATCCTTACGGGATCTTTCTCCCGCAGAGCAGCTGGTAGTTTCGAACCACTGACCTTAAGGTTCACAGCCCGATTCGTAACCGCAGGATATTAAAGAAGGACTCCGCATCCATTTCAACAAAGGCCACCAAAAATCTGAGAATCAAACAATAAATAGGAAATGCAACTTGCAAAAAAACCCATCACATTGGCTACCTAAAATTGGTGTGTGTGTGTGGCGTGGGGGGAGGAGGGCAGCTATTAAGGCATGAAGTGACTGGCTTACAAATTTTCAAGAGGGAGTTTAGTTTCAGACTGTGTAGGGAAAGGTAGAATCCCCACTGAATAGTTTTCATCTTCTCTAGATGAGTCTGGTGAAGGGAGATGGGGATAAGATTGTTATGATTCAATAGTGAATGATTGTTATCATGACCAATTTTGACTGTCACAACTGTAAAGGCAGTTTTGTAAATTGTTTTGTAACAAAAAAGGGGGGAGTAGTTAATCTTAACAGTCCAGGACAGAGGACTCTAGGACTATCAAGGGAGAAGAGCACGAGCGGCACGTGGGACTTTATCCAGAGAAGCACCAACACCAGAGATGGAGACAGAGATGAGGACATGGAAAGATAAAGCAGCTGAGGACTCTGGACTCATGGAAAGAGAGGGACTGTATGCTGGTGGTCAGGAGGCAGGCTTGCAGAATGTGCCCTTTAGTTTAAATGATTACATATTCCTGAGTGTTTTTGTGTCCATTCCCCAAGCAAAAAAAAAAAAGGAATAGAAGCAAATACTGTTGACTGATGAGGCACAGAGGAAATTATAATCATTGCAATGAAATGATGAGTGCCAAACTGATGTTCTCCCATGTAAACAATCACTCAATTCATAATAAAAACCTAAATTTTAAAAAAGGCATTAAAAAGAACATTTTCTATCTTTGGCTCAATATACATGTCAAGGATACAAAAAAAAAAAAAGTTTTGCAAAAGACCTCATCTAGAAAAAATGGAAGACCGTTCATTGTTTGCAATGCTGTGACATTTTCCCTTTCCCTCCACTGAGAAAGAAGGATGTACTAACTTCCCCCACCCCCTCCAGCTTGGAGAAAGGCGCTTCAAGGAGAACCTTGAAGAGCTTGGATTGTTTCCTGGAATGTGGAGAGCACCAAGGACTGGTGTCAACTCTCCCTTTAGAAGTAACAGTCTAAGGTTGGAGAACTCAGAAAGAACCCAGGCTAGAGGGGACATTTGCTACACTTACACCAAGAGAGAGGGAACAGCAGTACCTACCAAGTAAGATGCTTCCTGTCCTGACTTTTCTCCTTACCTCCAATCAGAGGGAGTCTAGGATAACTTAGGTATGGAGGGTAAAAAAGGAGGGTGTAATAAGGAAGAAGAGAAAAACATTTTTCAAGATCTGGAAAGAGGTAAGGCCTCTTTACCACTTCAGACTTTCACTGCAAGCTGTAAGAAGAGAAAAGTTTAACTTCCAATGAATTTTAGAGTGATTCTTTTTATGAACTTAACAGTAATGGCTAAAAGGAGACTATTTTAATGACTATAGGCAAAAGAAAAGGTTTTATTTTCTGAAAATCCTAAGAAAATCCTAAGGACCTGCCCTAAATTTCACTGAAAGGGTGGGGAAAATAACAAGCATTAAATGAATAGTTGTTATAACCTGAAGAGAGAGAGAATAAAGTTGTTTAGAAGTTTACCCTTTTGGGTTCTGCTTGTTCATAATATTTCACTATTGCCATATTTACTGTAAAGATGTTATGGAGTACATCATTCTCTACATTAAACATATCTTCTGTACCAGTGTTCACAGGAAGAAATTTGTCCCAGTCTTAGCTCAAGCAATGCTTCTTCTCCACAGCAAATTGTTTTCACATTATGGACACTGTGAATCGAAGAGCTAGCCCTGCTGGCTGTGGAACTGAATTTGCTCTGCAGATAGAATGCTAAGAATACAATGTGTAGTGTGCTTCTATCAAATGCATCAGATACCTTGTGAATACTTTGAGTACCAACCTCAATTCTAGTTTCATTTTAGCATCCTACTCTTTTTCCCATTGTATTCTTTTATCTTTTTTGTAATACTACTATGTGAAGTAGGGAGCTCTGGTAGCATAGTGGTTATGAATTGGGCTGCAAACCTTAAGGTCAGTGGTTCAAAACTAGCAGCTGCTCCACGGGAGAAAGATGAGGCTTTCTACTCCCGTAAAGATTTACACCCTTGGAAACCCCGTACAGGGTCGCTATGGGTCGGAACCAACTCAACGGCACTTAACAACAACAACAACAACTATGTGAAGTACCTCAAATCATTTCTGTAACATGCAGGGATAATAAATATATGTATCACAAATACGTATAGACCTAGTTTAAAATAACTTGCATTAAAATTAATTTTGAGAATAATTTAACTTTTTCCAATAATTATGAAGATGTTTTAGGATCTTGCATCACTCTGAAGACATCAATCACTGTTGTTCTTTAAGTGTGGTGCATACGGAATCCTGGTAGCTTAGTGGGTTATTCATTGGGCTACTAACCATAAGGTTAGCAGTTCAAATCCACCAGAAAGATGAGACCTTCTGTTCCCATAAAGATTTACAGCCTCAGAAACCCTGTAGGGCCACTATGCGTCATAACCTACTCGACGGCACACAACAACAATAAGGGTGATCAAGCAGATAAACAAAGCCAAACACATTGTCACTGAGTCAATTCCAAATCATAATTTCCCTATAGAACATAGTAGAACTGCCCTAGTGGGTTTCCAAGGCTACAAATCTTTACAAACGCAGACTGCCACATCTTTCTGCCAAGGACCAGCTAGTGTGTTTGAACCACTGACCTTTCAGTTAGCAGTTGAGTCCTAAACCACTACACCACCAGGGACCCTTTGATGAAGCTGAAAGAGAAGTTCAATCAATGGTGAGTCCAATAAGAAAGTTGTGCTGTGTTTGCATTAGCAGCCAAGGGTAAGTAGAACGGAGAGAATAATGTTCTAAAATCATTATTTTTTTACGTATTTCAAAGTAAATATTCATCTGTATATTTAGTCATTTAGTTGTACAAAAACAAATGTTCATTTTACCTATTATAGATTGAATTGTGTCCTCCAAAAATATGTGTTGTAAATCTTAACTGGTTTGACAGAGGATCTTTGTATATGGGTGCACAATAAGATAAATGCGGGACTGGTAACTGCAAAGTTGGCAGTTCAAATTCACTAGTTGCTCTCAGAAATCTTATACAAGTTTGCTATGCATCAGAAGCAACTCAATGGCACACAACAGCAACAATATCTACCTTTGCTGCAAACACAGCACACCATCACCATTCCTGTGGTTATAATACTGCTTGGTAACGGGCTATCTTGGTTATGTTAATAAGGCAATTCCATGTAGGGTGTGTCTTAAATCAGTTGCTTTTAAAATACAAAAGAGCAGATTGAGTAATCAAAGCAAGCAAGCACACATGGAGGGGAAGGTTGTTGTTGTTATGTGCCTTGGAGTCGGTTCCGATCATAATGACCCTGTACAGGGTTTTCTGAGGCTGTAAATCTTTACAGGAGCAGAAAGCCTCGTCTTTCTCCTACGGAAAAGCTGGTAGTTTCAAACTGCTGACCATGCAGTTCACAGCTCGATTAGTGACCACTACACTGCCAGAGGCTTTGTTCCCTCTGGCAATGTAGTGGTCAATATTCTTCACCAGCACTAAGAATGCATGCACCTTCTTTTGTTTCTTTTTTATTGTCCAGCTTTCACAACCATCCGAGGTAACTGAAAAGACCATGGCTTAGATTGGGAGCACCATAGTCATCAAAGTGACATCTTTGCATCTTAAAACTTTACGAAGGTAATTTGCAGCAGATTTGCTCAATGTTTTCATTTGCTTTATTGGTCACAGCTTCTGTGGTCATTGTTGAGTAAGAAGAATGAAACAGTTGACAATTACAATTTTTTTCCTCCACTTATATTATTTTTATCAATTATGCTATGAGAATTTTTGTTTTCTTTAGGTTGAGGTATAATCTATACTAAAGGTTGTAGTTTTTTAACTTCATAGTTGCAGGGAATGCTTTGTTGTTGTTAAGTGCCGTTGAGTCAGTTCCAACTCATAATGACCCTGTATAGGGTATTTGAGGAGTTGAATCTGAACTGCTAGCCTTGAGGTTCAAATTAGACTTTCAGTCTAGTGCCTTATCCCACAGCACCACGCCAGGACTCCAGAAGGGAATATAAGGCGCCCCAATATTCTCATTTATGAAAAGCAGAGAAAGCACAGCAGCAAAATTCACCATTAGTTTGTCGTACTGTGGTGTCTTCCATGTTGCTGTGATGCTGGACATTATGCCACCGGTATTTTAAAAACCAGCAGGGTACACTCATGGGGGACAGCTGAGATTCCAGACTAAGACAGAGTAGGAAGAAGCACAGGCAAACTACTTCTGAATGTTTAACCTCTGAAAACTTTATGAATAGCAAGGAAAGACTACCACAGAGAATCAGAATAGTGAATATTGAAACATGATGAATTGCACAAGAATATTGTCACATGTAGTGCCAGATGATGAGCACCTCAGGTTGGAAGGCACTCAGAATGTGACTGTGGCAAAGCTGTCTCTTCAAAGTAGAGTTGACTATGATGACGCAAGAGTAAAGTTCTCAGAATCTTTATTTGCTGATAGGGCACAACTCAAATTGAGGAGAAACAGATGTAAGAATCCATCAGATTATATGAAGAAAGGAGTCAAGGAAAATTGGGAAGTGTCAAAAATGAAATGGGATGCATAAAGATTGATTTCCTAGTCATTAGTGAGCTGAAATGAACTGGTATTGGTCATTTTGAATCTGACAATCATATGGTTTTTTTATGCTGGAAGTGACAAATTCAAGAGGAATGGTATCACATTCATCATCAAAAAGAACATTTCAGGATCTGTCTTGAAATATAATACTGTCTGTGACTAGATAATATTGAAAATACCATAAGACTGCCAAAAGAACAAACAAATCTCTGTTGGAAGAAGTACAGCCAGAATGCTCCCTGGAAGCCAGTATGGCCAAATCACAGTGCAGACATATTATCAAGAGGGACCAGTCCCTGGAGAAGGATATCATGTTTGGTAAAGTGGAGATGGACTGGCACAGTGATGCTGGTGATGAGCTCAGTCATAGCAATGATTGTGAGGTTGGCCCACATTGGGCAGTGTTTCGTTCTGTTGTGCATAGGGTTGAAGATGGTACTGACTCAATGGCACCTAACAACAACAACACTGGACCAATAAATAACATCATAATTAATGGAGAAAAGATCGGCATTATTAAAGACTTCACTTTGCTTAGATCCTCTATCAACACTCAAGGAAGCCGCAGTCAAGAAATCAAATGACAAATTTACTGCATATGATCTCTATAAAGTGTTCAGGATCAAAGATGTTAGTTTGAGGACTAAGGTGCAACTAAAATACCTGTGCCATGGTATTATCAAGACCTGTATATGAATATGAAAGTTTGGCATTGAATAAGGTTGACTGTAGAATTGATGCATTTGAGTTATGGTAATGGAGAATATTAAAAGTACTATGGACTTCCAGAAGAACAAACAAGTTTGTGTTCTAACAAGTACAGACAGAATGCTCCTTAGAAACCAGGATTGAGGAGATTTCATCTCTCATATTTTGGATGTGTTATCAGGAGGGACCAGTCCCTGGAGTAGGACAACATGCATAGTAGTGGAGGGTCAAAAAACAGAGGATGAACCCTAATGAAATGGATTGGCACAGTTGCATCGGCAATGGGCTCAAGCATAGCAATATTTGTGAGGATGGCATTGGACTATACAGTGTTTGCGTTCTGTTATGCATAGGGTTGCTATGAGTCGGAACAGGCTTGACAACAACAACAATTACTGGGAGTTATGAGATGTTACCTTGTTTAGTAGAATAAAAAATAGATCAAAATTGGCAATTATTTTAAGTGTAGTAAAGAAGACAAAGAGAAAATGTAGATAAGTAGAATATTTTTCTTTCACAGTTCAGCTAATGTCTAAAATTGATGATTAAAGAAATAAAAGTGTTTTACTTATTTAGGATAACCATTAGAAAACTAAGATGAGATGGTTAAAATCACATTTTATTTTTCTAATAAAACAAGAAACAATAATAAATTTGGCACAAATTAATTCTATGAAAGTAGAAACCCCAAAAGTCAAACAAATCAAGCTGCATCTATTCTTTTGTAAATAAATTCAGTCTGACACATTTATTTAGAAATGAAATATAATCTCTCAGCCCACATGATTTTCCCAAGTCTTTCCCATACTTTCCAGGGTAATAATGTCACACCAAATAGGCAGCAAAAGTTACATCCTGAGGACATATAATATTACCTTATGTCATGCATACAAAAAGTATACTCGCCCACAGCCCAATTGCATTCAAGTTCATGTTATTTCTTTTCCATCTCCAAGTTGTAGACGCATCTTACCTGGAGGGTGAAACCACTTTCTCCTTTATCAATGTTTAGTCCTTATAGTCTGATGATCTTTGAAGTGTCCACCCTATGAACCAATTTCACATCTCAGACCTGCCACCTCTCTCATAGCTTGACCTAAAACTACTTAATACAATGCTTAAAATCTACATTCTTCCTGTTGTTTCTGTTGTTACGTGCCTTTGAATCTGTCCTTCCAAATTTATAATGATACTGAAAGGATTTACAAGGAGCAGCTGGTGGGTTTGAGCCGCCAACCTTTTAGTTAGTAGTCTATTGCTTATCCTACAGCTCCATACAAGGACTCCACATTCTTCCTAAGGCATATCTAATAGGAACATTAAAAATCTAAGAATAATTAAAATACCAGAGATATTTAGACATACATTGTTATTGTTGTTGAGTGCCTTTGAGTGGGTTCTGACCCTGTATAGAATTTCCAAGGAGCAGCTGTTGAGATTGAACCGCCAAGCTTGTGGTTCAAGCTGACTTTGCAGTTCAGCACATTAACCCACAGTGCCACACCAGGCCTCCAGACATACATTGAATGCCATAATTTCTTAGTGATATGTTTGTTTGGGAGTCCTGATATGGTGCTGTAGGATAAGCACCAGTCTGCTAACCACTAGGTCATCAGTTCAAACCCACCAGCTGCTCCTCAGAAACCCTATACAGGGTTGCTGAGTCAGAACTTATTGAAGCCACTTAATAAAAACGTTAGGTTCACTTTCCCTATAGACAGCTTTCCAATATATATTGGAGCATTTTCAGTGGTTATTGAACATCTATTACCTGCCAAGTTCTATGCTGAGGACTGAAAATTTATCTAGTTTAACAGGTAAATTAGGGGAAAAATATAAAAAAGAGGGAATGGAATATAAATTCTATAATGAAGATAAGCACAGAATGCTGCCAAGACACTCATATAGCAGAGAAATTAACATAGCCTATAGAGAAGTACAGGGTCAATTATGGTTTCTTTAAGGAGGGTATAATCAAACAAAAAAAGAGGAGGAAGAGTACTCTAGGGAGAAGGTACAGATTCGATAAGAAGCCAGAGTAAGCAAAGACTTGTGTTTAGGGGCTTGGAAGATCGTTTACTTGGAGAGTAGGAGTAGAGACAGAGGAAAGAAGGAAAGTTAAAATAGGTTGAAAGTTAAAATAGTTGAAAGTCAGGACCACATTGGTCACCTCCACAGATCACTGTTGCTCAATCCTGTAAACTTTCCACTTGGTGTGTGAAAGTGAGAAGCAATTATCTCTCAGCGTCAATAACCAGTTATTCAAGAATAGTCTCATGGATGTTAAGTCCCCTTGAATTCCAGCCAGGTTACCTCTGCTGAATGCCCAGCACTTTTAGCACATAAATGCCTCAGAAATTCCTGAGACAGAAAGCAAGAGGTGGGTAAGGCATATTTCAGCAATGGCTTCAATAAGAGATGGGATTGAGAAGGTCTGAGGTGACTAAAATTGATTTTTACTTATTGATTTGTTTAAAGCATAATATTAAATGCAACTAATTCTACTAATGTATCTAGAAATTCTTTGGGAGAAGAACCTATGTAGCAATTTCCCTGCAAAAAAAAATTGATTTTTTTTTTCTTCCTCCAGAATTTTTACTTTTTGACCCTTGAATTGCCATTACATAGCTAGAACCTCCAATATGTTAAATAGAAGGATATTCTTGTATTCTGTCTCTGAAGCTAATGTTTCCAAAATTCTATCATGTATGTTTGCTGTAATTTTTCCTTGGTTATTATCTTCTATCACATTAAGGAAATGTCCTTCTATTCTTAGATTGCTAAAAAGTTTTTTCTCCTTCTTTTTAATCATGAAGCATTGATGGATTTTTCAAATACCTTTCATGTACCTATTAAGATATTCATAGGATTTGTGCTTTATCTATTGAATGTAGTGAACTACATTATACTATTTTGTATCGTTAAACTAACCTTGCATTCTAGGGATAAAACCAACCTAGTAATATGGAATTTATTTTTTTACACAATGCTGGTTTCTCTTTGATATTTGGTTTAAGATTTTTTTACTTATTATCTTGACAAAATTAGACCTTAATCTTATCTTTCTGTCTTTGGTTTTGTTATCAGTATAATGTTTAACTCAGTAAGAAAAGGAAAATGTTCTCTATTCACATAACAAGTTTAAGATGGGAAGAATTGGTTTCTTGAATTTCTGTGTACATGTTCTAAAACCATTTAGGCTTAATATTGTTTTCTTTGTAGAGAAGAAATTTTAACTTCAGACTCTGTCCTTCAATAATTATAGAATCAGGACTTCCAGCAAGATGGCAGACTAGGCAAATGCACTACATAGACCCTCTACAACAAAGATCCAAGAAACAAAATTAAACAGACACAGATGAAAATTCTGGCACCCTGAGCTTCAAAAGAAAGGTTATAGAAGTGGAAGGAGTACTTGCTGGAAGGAGAGGCCAGGCAGGGATGGCAAGAGAGGGATACTGGTAAACAGCTGGCCAGATGTGTCTTAGCCATCTTGTAAGTAGTTTTGGCAGTAAAAAAGGACCTGGCAGAGCAGATTCTCGTGGGCAACAGAAAAGGTGCAATTTTTCCCCCCACACTCTGCTAGCGACCAGAAGTGTGGCCAACTCCCATCCTCATCCACCTCCAGTGCAAACCCTGTTCTCCAGGATTTGGGAGCCATGTGGTTGAGAGCCATGCCAGCATGAGGTAGGGCTAGCTGAGCCATTTTGGTGTGCTGTTTTGGTGACTGGATTCAGGTGGGCTCAGCTCCAGACCTACAAAACCTGCAAACTCACCAGCATTTAACCAGTCATGCTGCCCCCAGCTTCCCTGTGGTCCTAACAGACACTGAAACCAGCTTCATCAAGGGGCCCCATGAAATACTTCTGGATTGAGTGCTTGGGACATAGATAACACTGAGGCCAACAGGAACTCCTCCTAGAGCCAGGAACTCTGCTGTCACATCCCTTCCACAGCCTCCTCATGAGCTCTTTGAATTGCAGAAGCCTTCCACAGATTTCTACTCTTTAGGTCCAACAACTGCAGTTTGTTTTTATAAATATGACAACTCAGCAATGCCTCAGAAACAACAGACAATTGAAAGGATTGACAGAAAGATTGAGGAAAGCAAGGAGAACATAATAACAACTTTAGGAGACTACAGTAAAACACTACAAGAAGAAACAGACAAAATAAATGCAAATTTTGAAACAAAACACATCTTCCAATTAGAAATCCAGAAAATTAATACTAAGATCTCAGATATAGACAATACATTAAAAGGCCAAAGGAGTAGATGTGACACAATGGAAGCCTGAATTACTGAACTTGAAGACAAAGCTTTCAAACTAGTATGCTAGAACAACCAGAAAAAACAATGAAAAAATCTGAGGAAAGCCTAAGAGTTATGTGTAATACAATGAAGAGGAACAACTTATGGATTATTGGAATTCCAGAACCAGAAGAAACAAGAACAGAGAAAATTGTCAAAGAGTTGTTGGAAGAAAACTTTCCTAACATCATGAAAGATGAAAAAAAATAAGCGTACAAGAAGCTGAACAATCCCTAAGTAGGATAGAGCTCAAAAGAAAATCGAGACATAATCAAACTTTCCAAAAACAAAGGCAAGGAAAGAATTCTGAGAGCAGCTCAGAAAAAACACAAAGTTATCTATAAATGAGAACAAATAAAACTAAACTTTGATTTTTCAGCAGAAACCAAGCAGGCAAGAAGGCAATGAAATGACATATACAAAACTCTGAAAAAGATTGCCAACCAAGAATCATATACCCAGCAAAGCTGTCCCTCAAATACAATGGCAAAATTAGGACATTTCCTGAAAAACAGCAATTAAAGGACTTTGTAGTAATCAGACCAACTGTACAAAAATTTCTAAAGAGTGTTCTTTGGACAGTGAACCAACAGCAGACAACAACCTGAGATTACCATACATGACAACATCACTCAGAACTCAATCTATATACAGAAGGATTTAAAGTAAAATAAACGTACAAGACTGAAAATAGGGAACCAAAGATATCATGTATAATGAAGTCAACTACAAAGCAAAGAGGGAATACTATAGATACAGAACTTACAAATGGCAAGGAAGTCAAGTAGATTTTGAGATAAAACAAATTGTTTTAAGCAGGGAAAAAAATTAATAATTTACAGGGTAACCTTAAAGAAAAATAACACATCTGCACATTAAACTAAAAAGAAAATTGAACTTAGTAACCAGTAATAATTATAGAATCAGTCAAGCGATTTTTCTAAAGTTCAGTTATGTTAGCTTGTACTTTCTTTAAAGTTTATTGATTTCAATTGTTACCAAATTGTCAGAAAGTTGTTAATATCACAAAACATGTTCAGATACCTTTCTTTCATGCATAACAGTATTTATTTGGACCTTCCCTCTCATTCTCATTCCCTCCCTTTGCCTCTCAATTAACTTTCCAAATGTATGATAATGTTACTGGTCTTCTCAAAGAATTGTTGTTTGTCAGTTACCTCTATTTTATATGCTTTACTTTTTTAAAAAACTTATGTTACATAGAAAAAGAAATGAAATAATTATGACAAGAGTGAATAACTCTATAATCACCACATAAGTTATGAAAGTATTGTTGTTGGTGTTAAGTGCTATTGAGTGGGATCCAAATCACAGCATAATCAAAAACTGCAGTCCTGCACCATCCTCACAATTGTTACATTTGAGCCCATTGTTGCTGCCACTATGTCAGTCAATTGTGTTGGGAGTGTCCTCTTTTTTGAAGTTCAACCACTTTATCAAGCCTGATGGCCTTCTCCAGGGACTGGTCTTTCCTGACCATACAAAGAACTAGAGATGAAGTATCATCATCCTTGCTTCTAAGAAGTGTTCTGGCTGTACGCACTTCTTCCAGTACAGATGTGTTTGTTCTCCGGGTAGTCCTGGTACTTTCAGTATTCTTCACCAAAACTATAATTCAAATGCACAGATTCTACTATAATCTCCCTTATTCATTGCCCAACGTTTACATGTATATGAGGCAAATAAAATTACCATGGGTTGGGGTAGGCACACCTTAGTCCTCAAAGTGGCTTCTTTGTTTTTTAACACTTTAAAGTGGTCTTTTGCAGTAGATTTGCCTATTGCAATACTATACTGATTTCTTGACTGCTGCTTCCATGAGCATTGATTGTGGATCTAAGCAAATTGAAGTCTTTGACAAATTCAATCTTTTCTCCGCTTATCATGATGTTATTTATTGGTCCAGCTGTTTGATTTTCTTTACTTTTCATTTTCTTTACACTGAGGTGCAATCCATATTGAAGGTTGTAGTATTTAATCTTCATCTGTAATTATTTTGTCTTCTTCTCTTCCAACAAGAAAAGTTGTGTCATCATAGTTCAGGTGTTGGGGAGGGCAATACACAAGAAGGGGAAGAGGTTGGAAGAACAAGGTATATAGGGGAACACTGAAACAGGTTTGCATGGGCTAAATGGGACAGAGGTAAATGCTCAACGTTGGAACAACAGGGCTCTGTGATACAGAGATCTGGGTATAGTTTGAAGAGGGGGCATAACACAAAGATGCTTGACTGTCATGAATACTGGTTTCCCTTGCCTACTATTGTAAAATAGACACTTGAGAGGGAGAGAAAGGAATGTTGGGAAACATGATTACAGAAAACTTGTAAGCCCATCTTCAGCCTATAATTGATTGGAATACCTAAAAGGTATTCTACAATTTGCCCAGTGAAATAGGTCTCTTGCAGAGCCTTTGCAGTGTATAGGACCTTAGGTGGAATCCTGAGCCCCATCCAGAACCTTCTGAAATGCGACATTCCCACTAGAAAGGACAAGCAGACCAGCCTGAAACAGCTAGAGAGCCAGAAGATACATCTTCAAAGAAAAATCATCAGGAAAAAACCCAAAATAAAAATGGCAGTATGACTGGATACTACAATAAGCAAATTGTTCGCCAGGAAGGCACCAAGGTAAACAATCAAGTTCCTTCAGGACAAACCCCTCTCTAAGACAGAAACTCAAAGGGAACACATGAGCAGGCATATAAGCTTGCAGACGACCACATTGGTCTACTGGTGAGTGGAAGAGGGGAAAATGCAGCAATGAAGAAATTGACTGAGTTCAACAACATTCCGTAGACTTCCATTGACCTGGAGATGAAAGATAGAAGAGGAAGGGCTGGTTGGCCCAAAGTGTGGTAAGACCTGAGGACACCTGAGCCCATGGACAAGAACATAGCTACAGAGGGCTAGAGCTGAGTGAAGCATCCAACTGATATGAAGTGAGGGAAGATGCACAAGAACGCCCAAACTTGCAGATAGTACCCATTTGATCTAGCCTTGATAATCAGAACATGACTAGAGGAAGGTTAAAAAAAAAAACAAAACAATTTTTGATAAAGGAAATGAGGGTAAATTGCTACAATCCGATGAATCTGACCTATACTCATGGAGGCAGTAACTCTAAATACCAACAGAGAAGGAAGGAGTCTTTACATCAAGCATCAATGCTATCCCCCTCTGTACACAGGGTAAATAGGGATGGGCAACTTAGATATTTGTTACCCAAGATGAGCGGATGGTGGAGGCATGAAGTGACTGGCTTACAAGGTTCCAAGAGGGAGTTTAGTTTAAGAGTGTGTGGGGGAAGAAAGAGTCTCCACACTGAATAGTTTTCATCTTGTCTAGATGGGTCTGGTTAAAAGAGATGGGGATAAGATTCCTGATTCAATAGTAATAGTTATGACTAATTGAGACAGTCACAATTGTAAAGGTAGAAGTTTTGTAACAAAAACAGGGGAGTAGTTAATCTTACAGTCCAGAAACAGAGGACCCTGGGACCATCAAAGGAGAAGAGCACAAGTGGAATGTGGGACATTATCCAGAGAAGCAGCAGACACCAGAGATAGAGGCAGAGATGCGGACATGAGGAAGAGGGAGTAGATGAAGATTCTAGATTCATGGGAAGAGAGAGACTAAGAGCTGGCAGCCAGAAAGCAGACTTGCAGAAAGTGCTCTTGGTGGTATAAATTATGATACATGCCCGAGTGTTTTAAAAAAAAAGCTAAAGTGAATAGAGAGAAATACTGTTATCTGATGGTACATGGAGGGGATTATAATCATTGTAATGAAACAAGGTGTGTGATTTGTTGAATGTGAAACTGATGATCTGCCCTATAAACTTTCACTCAATTCACAATAAAAACTTAAGAACAACAACAAAAAAAGATTGTGTCATTTGCGTATTTCAGGTTGTTCTTGAGTTTTGCTTCAGTTCTGATGCATTGCTCTTCTTGGATTATTTGCTCAGCAGGTAGATTAAAAATAATATGATGAAAGGACACAACCATAGTACACACCTTTCCTGATTTTAAACCATTCATAATTCCCTTGTGTTCAAACTCTGCCTCTTGCTATGTACAGGTTCCTCATGAGCACATTTAAGTGTTTTGGAATTCCTATTCTTTGCAATGTTAACCATGGTTTGTTATCATCCATACAGTTGAATGCCTTTTCAGAGTCAAAACAGCTCAATACACATCTTTTTGATGATCTGTCTTCAGTCAAGATCCATGTAACCCTTGTTTCATGCCATCTTTTTAATCCAGCTTGAATTTCTGCCAGCTCCTTGTTGATATCCTTCTGCAGCCATTTTTAAATTATCTTCAGATAATTTTTAAATTTTACTTGCATGCGATGTTACTGTTTAATGCTTTCCTTATTCTGTAGGGTTCCTCTCTTTGGAATGGGCACAAATATGGATCTCTTCCAATTGGCTGGCTAGGTAACTATTTCCAAATTTCATGGTATAAACTAAGTGAGCACCTCTAGTATATCAGTTTGTTGAAACATTTCAGTTTGTGTTCCATCAATTCCTGGAGACTTGCTTTGCACCAATACCTTTACTGCAGCTTGAATTCCTTTCAATGCCATTGGTTATTTTTCATATGCTACCTCTTAAAATGCCTGAACACCAACCAATTCTTTTTGGTATAGTGACTGTGTATTCCTACTACACTGCTAGAGGTACTGTAAAATTATGCAACCATTATGGAAAACCATATGGAGTTTCCTAAAAATATTGGAAATAGAAATAATGTGTAATCCAGCAATCCCTCTACTAGGTATGTATCAAGTAATATGAATCATGACACAAATAAATATATGTACACCTATGTTCACCACACTATTCACAATAGCAAAAAGATGGAAACAGTCTAAATGCCCATCAATGGAAGAATGAATAACAAACTTTGGTCCATGTTATTTTTTGAGATGTTTTAATGTCTTTCATTGAACCATTATTTCCAGTCATAATTTACAAATCCTATTGGTAACATGTTTACTCTCCTCATGGTTTTTCTCTTTTGATTTTAAGTATCTCTCAGCCAAGACAGCTTTTAAAAGCTTTCTGATGCTCTAAGATATTTCTAATGGATAGGGCTGATTTTGTTTTGTTTTGTTTTAGGATTTCTATAGGCTTTTAATGCAAGATCATAACCTTTTAGGGTCACAATGCACTAATTTCCTACACTTCCATTAGGAGGCAGGGGTCAATTTTCAGCCCTTCAATATCACCATCTAGGTATAACTGCCTATAGCTCACCTTTGATATTAATTTGCACTTAACATTCTGTTTGTTGTTGTTAGGTGCCATCCAGTCCGTACCAACTCATAGCAACCCTATACGAAACATATCGAAACACTGCCTGCCTCTGGACCAAGCTCACAACTGTTGCCACGGTTGAGCACACTGATGCTGCCACTTTGCCAATCCATTTCTTTGGGGATCTTCCTCTTTTTCCCTGACCCTCCACCTTACCAAACATATCTTTCTCCAGTGACTGGTCCCTCCTGACAATAATTCCTAAGTATGAGAAGACAAAGTTTGCCATCCTGGCCTCCAAGGAGCACTCTGGCTGCACTTCTTCCAAGACAGATGTTTGTTCTTTTGGCCCATGGTACTTTCAATAGCCTCCACCAACACCACAACTCAAATGCATGAATTCTTCCATGGTCTTCCTTATTCATTGTCCAGTTTTAGCATGCATATAAGGTTATTGAAAATACCATGACTTGGGTCAGGCACACCTTAGTCCTCAAGCTGACATCTTTGTTCTTTAATACTTCAAAAAGGTCTGATGCAGCAGAGTTGCCTAATACAGCATGTCATTTGATTTCCTGACTGCTGCTTCCATGAGTGTTGATGGTTGATCCAAGAAGAATGAAGTCCTTCAAAAACTACAGTCTTTTCTCAGTTGATAAGAATGTTGTTTATTGGTCCAGTAGTGAAGATTTTTGTTTTCTTGACATTGAGATGCAATCCATATCGAAGGCTGTGCTCTTCGATCATTTTCAGTAAATATTGTAAGTCTTCTTTACTTTCAGCAAACAAGGTTGTATCATCTGCATATCTCAGGTTATTAGGTCTTCCTGCAATCCTGAAGCCACATTTTTCTTCATAGAACTCAGCTTCTCGGATTATTTGCTCAGCATGCAGGTTGAATAAGTATGGTGAAAGAATACAACCCTGTTCCACACCTTTCTTAATTTTAAACCATTCAGTGTTCCCATGTTATGTTCGAACAACTGCCTCTTGCTCTATGTACTGATTTCTCATGAGCACAATTCAGTGTTTCGGAATACTCATACTTTGCAATGTTGTCCATAGCTTGTCATGTTCCACACAATCAAAAGCCTTTGCATAGTCAATAAAGCACAGGTAGACATCTTTCTGGTATTCTCTGCTTTCAATGAAGATCTATCAGACATCAGCAGTGATATCCATTGTTTCACATCCTCTTATGAATCCAGCTTGAACCTCTGGAAGTTCTCTGTCAATGTATGCTTGCAAGTGTTTCTGTATTACCTTTAGTAAAACTTTACTCGGATATTGTCTAATGATTTCTGCATTCCATTGGGTCACCTCTCTTTGGAATAGGCACAGATATGGAGCTCTTAAAATTGGTTGACCAGATAGATAGCTGTCCTACAAATTTCTTGGCAAAGATGAGTGCCCCCCTCCAATGCTGCCTCACTTTCTTGAAATATATCCATTTTTTATTCCATCAGTTCCTGGTGCCTTGTTCTTTGACAATTCCTTCAATGTACCTTGGACTTCTTCCTTCAGTATCATTGGTTCTTGTTCATATACTACCTCTTGAAACGATGAACATTAACCATTTCTTTTTGGTACAGTGACTCTTTGTATTCCTTCTATCTTCTTTTGATGCTTTCTACATCACTCAATAATTTACCCAGAGAGTCCTTCAATAACAAAAGTCGAGGCTTGAATTTTTTTCTTTAATTTCCCTAGCTTGAGAAATGCTGAGCATGTTCTTCCCTTTTGGTTTTCTGACAACAGATCTTTTCACATTTCGTTGTAATATTCGACTTTGTCTTCTCGAGCTTACCTTTGAAATTTTCTGTTTAGTTTTTGTATTTCCTCATTTCTTCCATTTGCTTTAGCAACTCTACGCTGGAGAGCAAGTTTCAAAGTCTCTTCTGACATCCATTTTGATCTTTTCCTTCTTTCTTTTCGTTTTCTTCATGTATGATGTTCTTGATGTCATCCATGACTCATCTGATCTTCAGTCTTTAGAGTTTAAACTATCAAATCTGTTCTTCAGATGATCTCTAAATGCAGGTGGGATGTATTCAATTTCATATTTTGGCTTTCTCTGTGATTTCTCTCAATTTGTGTCTTCTGGTGATTTTCCTAGTTTTCATTTAGCATTAGTTACATATTAAGTTACATTCTGATTATATTCCTCCAAGAAATGTTTGATGCTTCTGCTAAAAGGACACTCTCCAGGAATGTTATCAATTCAATCATGAAGTCAGAAGTCCTTAGAATTTTTATTACGAACAATGTCTGAGTTTCAATAAATGATCTTTTGGAACCTATTGATACATCATACACTTTCTCTCTTAAATTGTTAGTATAAAAATTATATCAATTAATTTTCTAATGTTGAACCACAGTGTATATTGATAACACTTGATGAAGCAAAAGTTCTAAAGCAGTTAAAAATCTTTATTAGCATTAGTATTTGAGATATCTGGAAAATCAAGCTCCACTATGATTCCATCATGGTACTCAGTTTAGGAATATTACTTAAATTTGTAATCTGAAGAAGCTGAATAAACATATGAGAACTGAGCATGTGTAGTCATGCTTATGTAACATAAATCTTTCTTCCTTTAGACAAAGAAACTATGTTCTATTTATCATAATTTTTAAGTCAATTCAGACCAAACATAGCTATTAATCAATCTAATGGTTATACACTTGATTAGGCTACTTTTTTTTTTTTTTTAACTGTACTTTTAGATTTAAATTGTTAATATTTTATTTGGAATTCTTGCTTCTATATCCATAATTCAAACATCTAAGTACTTTTGCTCTTTACACTATACTTTCAAAATGTTAATATTTAGTGTCATGAAATGAATTGGCTAGCTGCCAAGTTCCTAAAAATATATAAACTATGATATCATTAGACATTAACTATTCTCTACATGTTGAAGCTTAGCTCTAAATTCATCTATACCTTGTGTCTTCTTAAACAGTATATATACAACTTTCCAACTTATTCTATTATTGGACCATTAAAATTCTCTAATTTTTATTGGGTCAACTTTGCCTACATTTTGCTTATTTCCTCCAGATCATTTTGAATGGAATTGAACATCATTTTACATGTCTCTTTTATATTTGTGCTCTCTATTCAATTCATCATTACTAAGTAGAATGCATAATAAAGTGAGTTAAGATTAGAAAGTTTATGAATATAACCCAGTAGCTTAAAGATCAATAAATAAAACAATTTTCTCATTGGAGAGGAGTAAGTTGATTATATTTAATACCAACACATGAGAAAACATTCTTAGCTATTTTCAGTCGCTAAAAGTGACATACCAATAACCTAGAGTGGATATGTTGTTAAGTGCTGTAAAGCAGGTTCTGACTCATAGTGATCCTGTAATAGGATTTCTGAGGACCAGATGGTTGGTAAGAACCACCATCCTTATGGTTAGCAGTCCAGTGCTTATCCTACAGCATCACACCAAGACTCCAGGTGTGTTAGTTGTTTTTGCCATCAAGTTGGCACAGATTCATAGCAATCCTATGCACAACAGAATGAAACACAGACCAGTCTTGTGCCAACCTCACAATTGTTGCTAAGCTTGAGTCCATTGCAGCGGCGACTGTGCCAATACATCTTGTTGGAGGGTCTTCCTTTTTCTCTGACCTTCCACTTTATCAAACATGATATCCAGCTAGGTATAAATTAATGATAAAAGCTAGAAAAGTTCACATCAAAATGAAAAAACCTGTTGCAAGTGCACATCCAGTATTTTTCCAACTTTATAACTTCTCTCATAATGTTTGTTCCATCTGAAAGGTCCCTTTTTGGGGGAAAATCATAATTCCAACCTGAATAAAATGAAACAAGCTATATATTTTCTGCCAGAAAAAAATGCATCCATGTACATATAAACAAAATTTTACCTATTTCCCTAAAAATTCACAATCTCCAATCTACAAAACAGATTTCAGATTAACAAATTCTACCCTGGTGTTCAAAATGCTCAAAAACATTTAGAAGAAGAAATAAGCAATTAAATAACAAAAAACAAAACAAAAACACAACATATTAGAGACCAGTACAGGAATTTCCATTGGTCTATTAAAATGTATGTGTGATGAAATTAAAACATGAGACACTAAGATCTTTAAGTACTGAGCTTTTTATTTTAAAAGTTCTTATGAATACACTTGCTTTTAAAATACAGCTAATAAAGTATTATTACCGATCCTTCAAAAATGGTACATACATGGCACAGAAAAAATTTAGTAACTTAAACTATTAAAACAGACCAATGAGGATTGCTAAATGGCAATTAAACTTTTGTGCTACACCTTAGACAGGAAGAAAAAAAGGTATTTATTCATAGGAACTTGATTATTTTATACTATTTTTTAAAAAAACAGAAAAACTATTGTGAAAGGTAATTCTGGGCTTAAAAAAAAAAGGTTTACAACAGCAAATAAATGTATTTCAATTTTACAATTTAATTATAAATTCACAATAAAGAGCTGACCATATACATATCTATGCATTTGCTGTGGACTGGTAAAAATGATAACAACTTTACAGTTATTTCATAGAGGATATAAAGAAGTTTCTCTGCAATTTTCCCAGTCATATCCTTCAAAGTATAATTCTGCAAACCATAAACTAAATTAACATTTGCTAGTGACTAAAAATCACCATAAATACATTGTCTTTGAAACAGTTAAACAAGTACACATCAATACTGTTTGTGCAAAATATACAAAAACTTTTCATCCTTTTATCCTTATCTCAATTTACAAAAGTATTCAAAAACAATCTCCTTTAACTGTTTTCCTTATTAATAAGATCAAAGATTTTCAAATTCATATAGTAGATCTTGGAAACATTTGAGAAGAAAGTAAACTATGTAAAAGCAGCAGTTAAATAACTAATTCAGATAACACATGTGAAATAAAATCCCATTATTTAATCTGGAATCAATCTATACAGGTTTTTATGCATTAAGCATTATCATTTCACCCAATGTCTGTATGAAACGAGATACACATATATGAATTTCCACAAATTTTTTGATGTACATTATACAAGTAGACTTACAGCAACATTTGATACCCACCAATAAGAGCTGTTGGCTAGATCAGGGGTATAAAAGCTCCTGATATCATGAATAACTAATGTGCAAATGAGGGAATCAAGAAAAGAAATAAATTACTTCAAAATCAATACCATTTTTACAAGAATTAACTTTGAAAATGTTAAGAGGTAAATGTTTCTTTTCAAAAAGAAAATCAAATGGCATAGTTTAGTGTTACCAACTTTTGCCAAGTGTTAATGACAAGTACCATTTACATGTCAGTTTCCTATTGAGTATGAAGTGTTTTTAAGTTTCTATAATATAAAATTTGTAAGCTTCAGATCAAATGAGTTGTAGATCTACTTAAAGTATGACTTCTCCTTTCAAAGAAGGCTGGAAGGCTGACAAGGGAGGGAGACGGGATACCCTATAAAGATAACAAAAATATTTTATGATTTTCTTTAAAAAAATGGAACACACATTTTAACATGTATGACTTATCTTTTTTACATTTTAAAAATAAACCTTAACAACTAATTAAAAACATCTAAGCCCTTAAAATAAAGGAATCAATTTAAAATCAGGGAAGTAGAATGGGAAAAAAAACAATTAACTAATTTAAACATTCTGAAAACAAAAAAACAAATAGCTAGCCTGGTTAACAAGGCATATTATTAGCTCAACAGGTTATTTTAGAATGGATACTCCTTTACTGCTAGCAGGGGTAACTAACTTTCTTCTTCGTGTTTTAGATTATAAAAATACAATAATAAATTAGTAAGTAAGTTTTAGAGGTAAAAAGACCTCAGTGGGTTCTACTTAAAAACAGATTTTAATAGATTCTATATGTATGTAATTTTATTCTATATAAAATTTGAGCAAAGCAGCAATGCTTCTTATAATAGTGATTATTAAAGATGCTCAGTGTGTCTAAATTTATTGCTTCAGAGGTCAAAGTTAAATTATTAACAGAAATTTTAACAATTATAACAATGAAACATCAAAAGAACACCAAAAAACTGAGTGGCTATAAATTAAAATTCTTTATAAAGTTACTGTTTTATTTTAATGTACAAAATGGCTAACTAACTCAACAAGTTGTTGTTAAGTATCACGGAGTCAGTTGAGACTCACAGCAACCCAGTATCAGGTTTCCACAGAGCGACTGATGGGTTTGAAACATTGATACTGCCGTTTGTAGCCCAGTGCTTATTCTATAGTGCCACACCAAGTAGTTGGCTATAAATTTTCATCAATAAGGTAATAAAATGAAGTTTTTAAAAACTGAGTTGGTAAAGTATTATCATTCAAGTGCTAACAAAAAGCTATGATTTAAATAGATAGTATAAAAGATTACATTTTCCTGATGTGAAATTTTTATGATACCATAATAGCATAAATTTTATACAAATGCCATACATCTAAAAGTAAGAAGAATCAGATTTGGAATATAAATCCACTTTTCATGACTATTTGTTAAGATCATTATCATGAATAAGAAAATGTAATTATTTTCTTTCATGTACATAGAAACTCTGTTAAGCCTAAAGTTCTACATTCAAAGCAGTTTTTAAACTTGTGAATTCAAAAGTCTCCTTTTATCTAGTAAATGGAGAAAGAATACTTTCTTTTTTTTACAATTACAAATTTCAAATAGCTAATAAGCTCACATTAAACTTCACGAGGCTTGTTTCCATTACTGCTTTGGCGTATCTCTTAAATCTTCACAAATGCCAAAGATGGCTTGAATAGAACCTATTCTGAAATTTGATCAATCAATAATGCCTTCTAGTATCTCTGAAAACCTAGTTCAGTAGGCAGAATGACAGTTAGATCGAAACCAGGAATTCTGAGAGTGCCCACTGGTAGAATTTGAGTGCTGAATGTAAACATGCTTATTAGTAAATCCAATTACATTGCTTGTAGAAATAGAATGAATAAACTGTTAGAACAGAAACAAGCAATTGAGAAGACATGTATGTCTTAAAGACATTTTAGGTAGTTCTTACGTATGCCTACATAAAAGTGACATAATCCTTACTAATTCAAATATATCTTATAAAATTTTTCTTAAAACTTCATTTTCCTTCATTTGAAAAGCAATGTTTGTATCTAGTTACTATAGATGCAAAAAATAAACAAGGGATAGTACTTGGCCTTCAGAAACCTTATAATCTACTTTATACAAATAAACGCTTATTTATATTTTATCAGTTTTAATTCATTTTAAATTGATCATTCAAATGACTTTGCATATATTTAGATTAACAACTAACTACAACTTCTTTCCCATTAGTTAAAGCTAACCTTGATCTCAAATTCATATAAGCATACTCACAGATTTAGCTGTAATTCTTAAACATTTTAACCGAAGATATTAACTCGCTTTTAAGACAATTATTTACTGAGCATTTTATGGCTTGCTGCATAAAATTTTACATAATAAAAGGTAACCACTTATAAAACACTAGAGCACTTACTATGTGTCAGGTACTGTTCTAACATATTACATATATTAACTCATTTCATTCCTAAAATAATTACTTTAGACTAATTTTACAAACCATGAAATTAAAACAGAGAAAGTTTAAAATCACACAGCTAGCAATAACAGACCAAGGATTTGGAACATTTTGGTTCCAGAGTTCATGTTCTTACTACTACCTAAACTGCTTCTCAGTAACACATCTCACTCATACATACACACTAGTCCTTATAATACAACGATTAATCTGTTGTTAAGTGTCAATGAGTCAGTTCTAACTCATAGTGACCTTATTGAATTTCCAAGGAGCGGCTGGTGGTTTCAAACTGCTAACCTGTCCTAGAGCAACACACGAGGACTCCAACACTTTCAGTACATACTATTACTTACTGTTTTCTCATCTATAATAATAGAGATAAGAGAGTAAGAAACGTGCCCTAAGGACATACTTTTTTTAGTCTTAGTAAAATTTCATTAATAATTTTACAAACAGCAGAAGTGTTACTCATATACTTAGTGGTAATAATGAACTTGAGAAATTTCCAATAATTATGACCACAAATCAGGCCGCGAACCTTAAGGTCAGCGGTTCGAAACTACCAGCCGCTCCGCAGGAGAAAGATGAGGCTTTCTACTCCCATAAGGATTTACACCCTCGGAAACCCTGTACAGGGTCGCTATGGGTCAGAACTGACTCAACAGCACTCAACAACAACAACAACAACATGACCACTAAAGAGGTGAATTTTTGATAAATCATTTTAAAATATAGATACAAGCATGCAGAACCTATATCATTCACTCTCTGAAATTAGCTTTGCAGGGCTCATATTCTATTCACACAAACAGTGAAAAGAGTAAAACTCAGTATCTACTTTATACTGGAATCAATGCATATGAACAGAATGATTAAAATTTTCAGGATCAAAGTAGCAGGTCAGACTTAAGATTTTAAAACATTCCTCAAATATCAACAAATCTGTGTCTCTAACAAACTACACACTGTGCTCAGTTAGTTGTCTTTATTCAGTAATAAGATCAGAAATAATAAAAAATAAAAAAATGGTTGCAGCATTAAGACTTCCATTTTAAAAAAACTCTAAGTTCCATATCAGCTCTGAAACCTGATGAAATCATTTAATCCATTAAATCAAAGCCACTTACTGCTAATGATGATGTGCTAGACAGTCGACTCACTACATGTTTATCACTGCTGGAAGGACTTCTTCCCTCTACAGAGCTGTGAGTTGTCATAAGAGCCCTTCGAAGAGCTCTTTTTGGAGTTTTGGAGAAAGAGAATGCTCTTGTAACCTATACTTAAAAGAAGCAAAATTAATTAGGCCTAGATAAATTTAATATGGCTAATAAGAATGTCTGTGCATAATCAGAACCAAAAATATACACCAAAACAAGCTTATCTACTTATATATACCACACATTAACAACTGAAGAATACACAGATGAATAAAATACAAGGCTTAAAAGGAAAGAAAACACAATAAAACAAAATGTATAAATCTAACAATAGATGGTATAGCTGCAAAATTCCCTGGGAACAGTAAAGTTTGGGTTTACTTTTTTTTTTTTTTAAGTTCCATCACCGACATACTAAAGTTGTACCCTAAAACTCTATTAAGGTAAATAAGGTGGTTATCTTCACCATTAGAAAACTACGAGATACTTCCAGAGTCAGATGTCCTATCTGTTGTCCGAAGCAAATATCAGGCAATATTGAAGATGAATGAACACATTCATTATATTGTTCATCTATTGTTAGATTTAAAATCTAACAATAGATTTCTATTGAAGTATAGAAGTAACTTAAAACAACTTAAACTATAATTTAAAATGGGCCATTTCCAAGAGCCTAACCCTAACTTTGGTATATCTTTATACTGGTGTTTGTGGCAACATTATATTATTATGCACCACCCCCTTCCCGCAAAAAATTTTGAGACATATTAAATAATAATTTCACTGAAACCTCACCCTTTTTGAAGTCTTTCTTATTGCTCTAGATGCTCTACTTAAAGTACTGTCCATATCTTTTGTATTTACTTCAAAGGATTCAGGATCAGCAGTATACATAAGATTCTCCTGTTGAAAAACAAAACATTTCATTGTTCTAAAACTTATAAAACAATTATATCTAAAAATCAACCTTTTGAACACTGATGGGGGAGATTCAAAAAGTTCACAGAAAAATGAAATTAAAAGACAATGGAATTTCCCTACAAACTTTTTAGGCTCCCTTGTACATATGAGAATATTTTTTCTCAAGATTTTTAATGTGCCTCACATAATTTCTACTCTGAAATGTATTAAATGTACTAATTTAAGAATAGTAGAAATTGGGTATTATAGAAATGAGTAACTCAGCACAAAGACCAATGAAACTGACAATAGAACTCAACATGAAGTGGTATGAGCAATCCAAAAACTAACATGCTAAAAATCGAAGTTTTTGCTTAAGTATACAGTCTGCTATAAAGCCAGTAACACAAACTTTTCCCATGAGATAATTAACATAATTCAGTTAAGACTGTAGGCTTTCTTCTACATTTTCCTATCTTCTTCGACTTGTAGTTGGAAGGACTCTAAACCAGAAATTACTAACTTGTGGCCCAACAACTAGTAGGGTAGCAATGGATAGGAATTGGGGAGTATGTAACCCACCTGAAATTATGTGTAAAATCATGGGTATACATATTTCTGAGGGAAGAATTTGCAGCTCCTATATAAAAGGCATCACAGATCCCCTCTACATCAAGAAGCACTGACAAAATGAATCTTAAAGTAGATATCTCCATAATTAAACTATTGTTGCTGTTGTTATGTGTCATGGAGTCCGTTCCAACTCATAGCGACCCAGTACGTGGTTTCCAAGGCTATAAATCTTTACCGGAGCAGAAAGCCTCATGTTTCTCCCACGGAACAGCTGGTAGTTTCGAACTGCTGACCATGAGATTAGCAGCCCAGTTTGTAACCACTACGCTACCAGAGCTCCTTACATGCCTTATATATAAAAGGTTTAATTCACCAAGAAGACATAGCAACCATATTTCACTGATTCTTTCTTCCATTGATTTGATTATGCTTCTGTATTCTTCCACCAAGTTATCTATTTCTGAGACAAATAATTGTAATCTTCTGACCTTCTAGTTAGAGTCTTTGTATGGTTTCTAGTTTCCTCTTAAAATATTACTTGCTGAAATTATGTTTAGGCTTTCAGAAGAAAGTAAATTTGACAAAATGTTTTCAGATATTCCTGCAACCAATTTTCATTTTAAATTTATAAATCTAAGCTATATAATGGCAAGTTGTCTAGCTTCCCTAACTATAAGACTATCTTTCAGCGTGATCATTTTATAGCTAAAAAATTTTTTATACAACCTTATAAAATATTTATTTTCTGAACATTTTCTCATCTACAAAATATGGAAAATACCTGGTGTGACTCACCCACACATCACTGGCATTGTATTGGGCAAATCTGAGACAAAGGATTTCTTTAAAGTGTTAAAAAAAAAAGCAAAGATGTCACTTTGAAGACTAAGGTGTGCCTGACTCAAGCCATGTATTTTCAATTGGCTCATATGCACATGAAAACTGCCAAAAGAACCATAAAATCTTTCTTAGGAGAAGTACAGTCAGAATGCCTCTTAAAAATGAGGATAGCAAGACAGTGTCTCACACACTTTTTTTCCCCCATGTTTTATTGTGAATTATATGGTATTTTACATGAGAGAACTTTAGTTTTACATTCATTCCACCATGTATCGTTTCATGGCCATGGTTCCAATCCCCTCCACGCATCATCAACTGACCAAAGGTTATACCCTATAAACCCGCCCCCTATTCTTCAGCACACAGTCCCTTTCCAGGAGAGACCAGTCCCTGGAGAAGGACATCATGCTTGGTGAAGTGGAGGGTCAGTGAAAAAGAGGAAGACTCTCAACGAGATTGACTGCAACAATGGGAATGGGTCCAAATATAGCAGTGATTATGAGGATGGCACAAGAGCAGGTAGTATTTTGTTTTATTGTACACAGGGTTCCTATGAGTTGAACCAACTCAGCAGTACTAAAAGAAAACCACTACCCAACCCATGATAATCAAAAGGCTAAAACAACATAAAGTACACAGTACTTCAAAATGTAAAGCTTAGTTTCTTTACAAATACAAGGTGCTAAATATTATACTCTACAATAATAAATGCCATCTTTGGCTCTTTACCACTGAACACATACAGACAGCCTCAGTTAACTAACACTCCTCCAATTTTCTTCTTAAAACAGTCCTGCGCTTCATATTATCTCATTCCACTTGGTCCATCTGATTAAATGACTTGTTGTTAGGTGCCATCGAGTCAGTACCGACTCACAGAAACCCTATGAACAACAGAACAAAACACTGCCTGATCCTGGGCCAACGTCACAATTGTTGCCACGCTTGAGTCCATTGATGCTGCCACTTGGCCAATCCATCTTGCTAGGGGTCTTCCTCTTTTTCTCTGACCCTCCACCTTACCAAACATGATATCCTTCTCCAGCGACTGGTCCCTCCTGACAATATGTCCAAAGTATGACAGATGAAGTTTGGTCATCTTGGCCTCCAGGGAGCACTCTGGCTGCACGTCTTCCAAGACAGATGTTTGTTCTTTAGGCAGCCCGTGGTACTTTAAATAGTCTCCTCCAACACCATAACTCAAAAGCATCAATTCTTCTATGGTCTTCCTTATTCACTGTTCAGCTTTCACATGCATATGCGGTTACTGAAAATACCATGGCTTGGGTCAGGCGCACCTTAGTCCTCAAGCTGACAGGCATCTTTGCTCTTTAACACTTTAAAAAGGTCTTGTGCAGCAGATTTGCCTAATGCAATACGTCATTTGATAAATGACTTAAGAGTTACTTATTCAAATCCCAGTTGTTGTTAAATGTCTTTGAGTTGGTTCCGACTCATAACAACCCTGTATATGGTTTCCAAAGAATGGCTGCTGAGTTTGAACACCAACCTTGTGGTTCAAACTGACCTTGAGGTTCAGTGTATTATCCCACAGCACCATACCAGTAGGTAACAAAATTGAAACTGCCAGTATCATTCAAAAATATTTTTTCTGCTTAAAAACAAAAATCATAACCATTTAAAATTTTTAATAAAATTAGAATCATGCTACTCAATTCCATATGTTTTATAATCAGTTGGTATTATTTTTTTCATGTATAAAAATATCTTATATTATAACTTCATCTTATGGAATCCTGGTGTGGCACTATAGGATAAGCACTGGGCTTCAAGGTCAGAGATTTAAACTTACCAGCCACTCCTGGGAAACCCTATACAGGGTTACTATGTGTCAGAATCGACTCTACAGCACTTAATAACAATAACAACATTTCCTTACTATTAAAATTTTTAAGGCATACATCGGTTATTTCCTAAGAAAAGTAGAAGTAGAAAAACAAAGGGTATACATATTTTTGAAACTCATGTTGGATGATAAAGTTCATTCCAAAAAGTGTGAGCTGCTTCAACCTATATACCTTCACCAGCCACAAGTCTCCTTTAAAAACAAAAAATTCAAACCAAAATAACCTTTGTAATCTGTTCTGGGGTTGGGGAAGAGACATAATGCTTTTTAAATCTACATTGCTTCAGAGGTGATCTTTTTCACATTTTCTGATTCTTAATAATAATTTTGTTTGTGAATTATCTATTTATAAGCTTTGCTCATTCAATTACTGGAATATTGAATATACTTTTTTTCTTACTGAATTACAGAAAAAAGTTTTTAATTAAAGGCTAGATAGTTAAAATTATTAACTATTATTTCCATAATTTTTATTTTACTTCTAATTTTATATATTTCTGATTATTTATTACTAATCCCCACACACACACACTTCTTATATAATGAGCTCTGGGAGTGTAGTGGTTACAAGTCAGGCTACAAACCACAAGGTCAGCAGTTCAAAACTACCAGCTGTTTCGTGGGAGAAAGATGAGGCTTTCTGCTCCCATAACGATTTACAGCCTCGGAAACCCTGTACAGGGTTGCTATGAGTCAGAACCCACTCGACGGAATATAACAACAACAACTTCTTATATTGTTCCTATGCCTACAAAGAACTTTTTTACTCAAAACTCAACATGGGATTTTAAAATGGTTTCACTTTTTCACAGGAAACTCTTGAACTCATGGAATTACTTGGATACAAAGTTAGGATCTAATTAATAATAATAAAAAAAAGTAGCTAACCAATTGTCTTAGCACCATGCATTAAAAATCTTATTAAATATCTCATAAAGTATTATTTTCTAAAACATGCCTGCTTTTTCTCTAAATTAGAAATCACTTTTAGAACCATTCCATATATGATCTCACAAGGACTGATAGTTAAGGTTTTTTTGTCAATCTGGCTTGGCAAGCATTCTCAGTGATTCAGCAGTTAAGATGTAGTATCTATCCACTTCCATGATGAGATTTTATATGAAGCAGTCACCCACGATGTGATGTTATCAGCCCTCCCATGTGTTATAATTCTCATTAATGAGGCCAGATGCAAGCTACAGGATTCAGTTGTACTTGAGTCCATTTCTTTTGAGACAAAATGAGAGAAGTGAGCAGCGAACAGAGGGATAGATGTACTGCCAATATTAAGACAGAAGAGCCAGGAATGGTGTACATCCTCTGGACTTGGGGTCCCTGCACTGTGAAGCTCCTATATACAGGAGAAAGCTGCTACCAAGATGTGTGAAGATCTCCAAGGAATGCTGGGGTCTACAGATGCTGAAAGGAGGCGAGGATTTTTCCCCAAAGCCAATAAAGAGGAAGTCTCCCCCTTGAGCTGGCACTCTGAATTTGGACTTCGAGCCTCCTAAACTGTGAGAATGAATTTCTGGTTGTTTAAGACAGCCCACTTGTGGTATTTATGTTACAGCAGCATTTGGATAACTAAGACAGGGACTCCAATAAGCTTAATTAAAGACAAACTGACATCTTTGTGCCAGTCAGCATTCTCAATGAAGAATACCACAGATGTCTTCAGAAAGTACTGTCATTTTCTTAAAATAGGTTTCACAGGTTTCTTATAAAACTGTACCTAGATATTTCACACCAAGTTCAATTTAACAGGGGGTCTTCACTTCATACATTTTCTAACTGGTTATTGCTAGCATAGAAAAAGACTATCAATATCTATGTATTTATGTTTAATTGTTATACACTACTTTAAATCCTGTTGTTGTTAAGTCTGTTAAGCTGGTTCTGACATACAGTGTCCCTATATAGGATTTCCAAAGAGTGGCTGGTGGGTTTGACCCATCAATCTTTCAGTTAGCAGATTATTGCTTATTCTTATTGACAGCGCCACACCAGGCCCCTAATTCCAAATGGTTTTCAATTGTTTCATCTCAATTATGTAGACAGCTACAAAATATCTCTGCCAATCAAAGAGAAACAAAGCATTCAGGACTATGATCTGAGCTCTGCCAATCCCTCAGTCTCCTTGCCTGCCTGTCCACACACATCTGTAAGGCTCAGGTATTATGAAGCCTTCCCGTATCATAGTTAAGGGATCTGATGTCATACATTTATATATATATGGCTACCATAAATTAATAAGCACAGCTGTGATTTCATTTCATAAACATGTCTACATTCATTCAACATTTATTGAAATCTACTCAATATGAATATTTAAAATTCAAAAGATACAGCATGAAATTCAGAAAAACTATGTTTTAATAAGCTTTAAAAAATATTTTTTTCCTTCATTATGTTTTGTTTTTAACCTACAAAGTATTTGTAACTGCGCACTCTGAAGGAGTCAACTTACGAAGATTCACCTGTATATAAAAAACAAGTTAGACACAGTAAACAATTCATTTTTTATGACATTATAAAAAGCTCTGGTAGCATATAGTGGTTACGAATCAGGCTGCGAACCTTAACGTCAGCAGTTCGAAACTACCAGCTGCCCCGCAGGAGAGAAAAGGCTTTCTGCTCCCATAAAGATATACAGCCTCAGAAACCTTGTACAGGGTCGCTATGAGTCGGAACCGACTCCACGGCACATAACAACAACATAAAGAGAAAAATTACCTGCAAATAAATCCAACAAGAAATGCACAATTCTGAAGAAAACTTCATGCCGATGTTTATATTTCTGGGCAAGGATTTGAGATTTAAGCGAAGGGGTTTCAAAAAGCTTGTGGAAAAATTGAATTGAAAGATAATGGTATTTCCCCACAAACCTTTTGAAACTAACTCGTATATTTAGAAACATTTTATCTTCAGCATTGTCAAATGTTCTAAACAATAAGACAATGACTCAGGGCTTATTTTTTAGTTTACTATGAGTAGAATTTTAAATGCAAAAAAGGATTCAACTGAAATCACTGAGTATCTGAATTTTCCAACAGTGTATAAGAATTTTGTGGGCTTATGGCAGTAAAAACCAGGACATAGTTAAACGTTTGCTGCCATCTTGTGGCTAATAATTTAATATAAAACAAAATGAACTTTTTTCATTTTTTGTTTAATATTTCAGTTCTAGGATTAGCATATTATGGCTAAAAATAGACTGTGTTATAAAGAAAACATTCTATGACCTGTTACCTTTCAGATTAAAGTTAGAAATTTGAAAAGGGCCTCATATACCATCTGGGACTCTATAGGATAGGTACTGGACTAAGAATGACAAGGTTGGCAGTTCAAGCCCACCAGTTGCTCCCCAGGTGAAAAATGAGGCTTTCTGCACCCGCAGAGATTTACAGCCTCAGAAACTATATAAGGTCGCTATCAGTCAGAACTGATACAAAGGCACTTAACAACACTATACTACAAAGAAAGCTATTTTATAAATGACTACATTGTTGACATTAAGTGCCATGGAGTCGATTCTGACTCAAAATGACACAGTATAGGGTTTCCAAGGAGCCACTGGTGGATTTGAACTGCTGACCTTGTAGTTCCAGTCCACTGCTTATCCTAGACTACTACCCACCCAACGACCCCAAATGACTACCTAGAAATGTAAAACAATAATTCTTCCTTTTAATAGGCAGTTTTGTAAACTTTTTAACAAACGTTCTATTATAATGTCTATCCACTGTTCTATTGTATACACTTGTTGTTGTTAAAGTACCGTAGAGTCGGTTCCGACTCACAGTGACCCTGCACAGGGTTTCCGAGGCTGCAAATCTTTACGGGAACAGAACGCCTCATCTTTCTTCCACGGAACCGCTGGAAGTTTTGAACTGCCGACCTTGAGGTTAGCAGCCCGAATCACAACCACTACGCTACCAGAGCTCCTTATTGTATACACTAGCATTATATTTTTTGTAGAAATCTTTTGTGCAACTGACAATGCTTTATTATAACATATTTTTGGCTCATAGGAATTTTTAATGAACAAAAGTTTGTATTTTGTTGTAAGCATTTAACAGAGCTTTAAATCTAGTACTACTGACTTTAAAAATCATACTTATATCTCACTGTCTTTCAAGGTTAGACTTATGACTATGATACGACGTTTTGTCATAAGGAATGTGTACAAGACAACCTTAGCTACAACTATTATACTAAAATAAGGTCACTTGTGTGGTGCTATAGAATAAACACTAGACTACTGGACTACTAACCACAACATTGGCAGTTAAAAACCACCAGCTGCCCCTATACAGGGTTATCTATAAGCCAGAGCCAACACAACAATGCTTAATAACATTACGTCAATATATTCGCTTCAATCTATGTCATGTGTACATCTATCCGTTTGTGTCATGTCTCTTTTTTATAAGTTGTTATTGAGTCCGTTCCAACTCATAGTGACCCTGTATAGGGTTTCCAAGGAGCACATGGTAGGTTTGAACTGCCGAATTTGTGGTTTGCAGTCTACTGCTGATCCTACAGCACCAGATCAGGAGTCCAAATAATATCAAATTATCCTTTAAAAGAACTATATATTATCTAAGATGTACTACAAGCTACTTGATTTCCAGCTAATCATTCAACATCAGTATTTCCATTTCTCACCTATGTTCACTGTAACTTCTATGGTGTAAAGATAATTATATACTCTTGATGGTATCTGATCTATGAGTTGGAGTGCAAACAAATGTATTGGCCAAATTTCAACTTGTTTTGATAAGAAAAGCAATCCATATATTGCTTTCAACATGATAAAAGAACAGAACACAATAGAATACTCTATTTTACAGTCATGCTGAAAAACACCAGTGACAATAACAAGGTATGTTATAAGTCCTAAAGACTTATTAAATTGGAGCCACAGGAGCAGCCAGGGTATGAGAGCTTATCTATTAAGTCAAGAACTTAAAAAAATGTATTAGATACGTTTCCCTACATAGACATACAACTAAAATTCTCCTACATTCATAAGTAACAAGTCAATAGAAATGTAGAGATTTAGTCTGCATGCACAGCTATGTTTATCCTTTCATTAAAATACTGATTTAATAACTTACAGCATCTGCTTTACAAATGGTGTTGGCTACATGTCGACATAACAACTTTAGCCAGCTTTCCTTGGGAAGTTCCTCTGATGTCATCTGGAAACTCAGCAGCACATTTGCCTGCTCTGTTGGTGGCCTCACAAGCAAGGCAAAAGCATTATGGCAATCTAGGGTTCCAAAATAACCAAAAGCATTATTGTTACTCCTTCGAAAATGACAAATCAATAAAAGTTCAATGCCCTACTTATAACAAAATTCCAATGACATCTCTTCTCCACCCCCTCACCTTTTTCAATCACACAAAAAATTCAGCATATTAAGAGGAAGCACTAGAAAGACTTATAACTGGCACCATGTAAAAAATCGACAGTAACTTATTGACACTAAAACAGCAGTACTTTGCATGGTATTTAATACTTTCTATGATGAAGTATAAAGAGAAACATTAAATGATATGTTAAATTTCTTAAAATTCTTAGACTTCTTAAAATTCTACAAGAATCTGACTTTTTAATTATCATTCTAAGAATCATTTAATTACTCAACATACTTAAATTCAAAGAAATACAACATCCAAATATTAAAATTCTAATTGTGAATTATTAAATGTGTGTTTCTACAATGTTAGCTTAGAAGCACTGTATCTAATATATACCTAATATCCAAAATTTAACAATGCATACCCCATAATCCAGTATCAATGAAGCAGATGATATTGCTTTACTGTTGTTGTTAGGCATCGTCAAGCCAGTAGCTACTAATAGTGACCTTAGGCACAACAGAATGAATTACTGCCTGGTTCTATGCCAACCTCACAATCATTGCTATGCTTGAGCCCAATGCTGCTGCCACTGTGCCAATCCATCTTGTTGGGGGTCTTCATCTTTTTCTCTGACCATCCAGTTTTATCACGCAGGATGTCTTTCTCCTGGGACTGGTCCCTCCTGATAGTATGTCCAAAGTATAAAAGATGAAGTCTAGCCATCCTGGCTTCTAAGAAACATTCTGACTGTACTTTTTCCAACACAGATTTGTTTGTTCTTTTGGTAGTCCATGATACTATAAGTATTCTCCTCTAGTACCATAAGTTAAATGCATCAATTTTCTGTAGTTTTCTTTACTCATTGCTCAATTTTCACATGCATATGAGGTTACTGAAAATACCAGAGCTGGGGTCAGGTGCACCTTAGTCTTCAAACTGACACTTTTGCTATTGATCATTTTAAAGAGTTTTGTGCAGCAGATTTGTCTGCAATATGTCGTTTGATTTCTTGACTGTTGCTTCCATGAGTGCTGATGGCTGATCCAAGCAAAATGAAGTTCTTGACAACTTCAATCTTCTCTCAATTTATCTTGATGTTATTTCTTGGTCCAGTGGTGAAGATTTTTTTTTTTCTCTTTATATTGAGGTGCAACCCATACCAAAGACTATAGTCTTCATCAATTAAGTATTTTAAGTCTTCTTCATTTTCAGCTAGCAAGGCTGTATCACCTGCATATCGCTGTAAATGAGTCTTCCTCCAATCCTGTTGCCACATTTTCTTCATAAAATCCAGTTTCTCAGATTATTTGCTCAGCATACACACTGACACACTGACTAAGTATGGTGAAATAATACAACCCTGGTGCACACATTTCCTCATTTTAAACCATCCAAGGTTTCCTTCTGTTCCAACAACCAACTCTTGGTTTATGTACAAGTTCCTCATAAGTACAATGAAATATTCTGGAATACTCATTCTCCTCGATGTTGTCCAGTTTGTCATGATCCACATAATCGAAAGCCTTTTAGTAGTCAATAAAACATCTTTCTGGTATTCTCTACTTTCTGCCAAGATCCATCTGACATCAGCAATGATAGTACTAACAAAGGTGCTGATCAAAATTTTTCTTAATGCACATCTGACCCCATGTCAAGTCTACCACTGTTACTTTGGGTGCACACATTTCACACATGTCTACTCCTAGCTCATATCCTAACTATATCTCTAATAATGCAGCCATTGACAATGGAGAGATATAGTACGTAGAAAAGAGCTAAGACTTTCTTTTGGAATTTAAAGGAATAAAGTAAGTCTTGGTGAAGGAACGGCCTAGGGTACTAATGTGAACTAGAACTATATTTTATTGTTCCTTAAGGAAATAAGATATCATACACACTGAGCTTCATTTGAAAATCAAAATTCAACACTGTTCCTAAAGAGTGCTCTGGGATAGACATACAGAACTGGTCTATCTTTATTAAGATTTGACAGACAATATTTAAAGATGCTATTATTAAGTGCCATCGAGTCGGTTTAGACTCAATAGCAACCCTGTGTAAAGTTTCCAAAGAGCGGTTCGCAAGTCTGAAGCTCTTACCTTGTGTTCCAGTGCTTATGCTACAGTACCACACCAGGACTCCATATTTAAAGAGTTTACAATAAATTATTTTACTGAACCAACAGTTTCTTAGGGAACATACCGTCTGTCTCTCTTATGTCCAGCACTTTCTTAATTTGAGAAAGAGGCATTAGATGAATATGCTTAAGAGAAGTTGGGGGTCGGGTCTGGCCATGAGGACTCCAAAAGTTGCCAATAACCTTGTGTCGTTTCTTTGCTATCTGGACATAGAAAAAAAGAAATCACTAGTAATCTGAGTAAGAACAATTAAAGACTACATTTCAAAAATAAAAATGGCACTAATTACATAATCTGTATTCAGTTCACTTGACTACTAGTCATTATATGGCCATTATGTGATAAGAAATAGTTGCTATTGACAAGATCCTGTTGTATACAAGATATGTCATGTTTATATGAGAAAAGCTCAAAAGTTAGGAAAACTGATGATGGGATGGGATTCAGAAGTCCCGAGAGGTGTAAGAGAGTTAGAAATTAGGTGAAGAACAATAGAAACAAAGGATGAGGTGATCTTAAAAAAAAAAAAAAAAAAGGCTTTGGTTTAAGAGAAGAGAGAGAGAGTGGCTCTGGAAAATCTGCATTAGGCAAAAAAAAAAAAAAAAAAAAGCTGGTTTCACCAGTTTAAGAGCATAATTCACACTTCAGGTGCTGTGCAAAGCAATGAGAGAGGAAGGAATAAGACAGAAATGGTTCCTACTCTGATGACAATATAAGAGACGATATTAACAAAACATTCAATAAATGAAAAATTGAACACACTGAAAACAGAAGCAAAACCAGAGAGAACCTTAGGATTATTCATGATTTTCTTGGGGGTGGTCAGTTTGAATTAATTTTATAAGGTATTTAAAACTGTTTTCATTTCCATGAAAGCATAGTATATTACTTTGCCATTTTAAAAAGAATATCTCTTTTGTAGTCACAGTAATCAAGAAAAAGATATTAAAATAAAAAGTATATTGAGATTAATCAGAACATTGAAAAACAGATTAATTTGTTACCACGAATATACAAAATGTGGAAGAAAAATGTACTACTATGTTAAGGAGTTCCAGTAGCATAGTGGTTACAAGTCTAGCTGCTCCCGTAAAGATTTACAACCTTGGAAACCCTCGGTAGAGTTGCTATGAGTCGAAACTTACTCCACGGTAAATAACCAACCAACTTAATGTTAGTACACAAGATTAATGACAAAAGACCAAAGGCCATGACCCTAACCACTACAAAAAATATATATAAACAAACAAAGTAACAAAAAATCCACTGCCATTAAGTTACACGCGACTAATAGGGACCCTAACAAGACAGAACAGAACTGTCCCCTCAAAGGGTTTCTAAGACTATATAGTTCTGGTGTGGCACTGCAAAATAAACAGTAGACAGCTAACCACCATGGTCAGTAATTCAAACCCATCAGCCTCTCCTGAGAAACCCAATATAGGATCCCTCTCTCTAAGTCGGAACTTTACACAATCTTTAAGGAAGCAGATTGCTATACTTCCTTCTCCAACAAAGTGAATTCAAACTGTAGCTTTTTGGTTAGCAGGTAAGCCTGTATCATATTGACATCAGAGAAAAATATACAACACAGATCTATGCTTGGGCATTAAAAGTTCATTTACAATACCATAGTAAAAACAAGCAATAACGACTTTTCCATTAAATAAATTGTTTGTGTTTTAATATTTAAACATGCTTTTAATAAAATTTGGCTGACAAACCATAGAGAGGCGTATACAGTGAACGATACCAGCAGGGAGGTACACAATCTTAGAACAATTGTCCAGAGATAAAGCTCAGCTAAAGAAATAGCAAAGAATGAAAAATGGGAAACAGAGGAGAAGTAACAAGAGTGCTGTTATATACTGTAAGGACTGCAAATAATGTCATGAAACAAAGTATGTAATGAACAGTTGTATGGAAAACAAATTTACTCTGAAATGTTCACCCAAATCACAAGAAAAAGGTAAATAAATTAAAAAGTTGGCCTGAGTAAAATACTGAAACGATTTTATTAAGGCTCTCTTTTGAAAATTAAAAATAAGGGTAACAACTGTTAATATTTATGAAAACGCTAATAATGACATTTCAAAAAACCAAAATAACACAAAATATAAAAAAGGAAAATATATCCTTTAATCCAAAATTAGTTTAGTTTCAGTAAGAACCTATACATAAACCAAAGATCAGAAGAGTTGTGGGATGATATCAAGAACATCATACAGAAAGAAAGCAGAGGTCATTAAGAAGACAAAAAAGAAGGAAAAGACAAAACTAGATGTCAGAAGAAACCCTGTTCTCCAGTGTAGAGATGCTGAAAAAATGAGGAGGTAAAAGAGTAGAAAAGAAAATTTCAGAGGTTAGCTGGAGTAGACGCGTCAAATATTAAAACAAAATATGCAAAGAACTAGAGTTAGAAAACCAAAAGGAAAGAACACACTTTGGATTTTTCAAGTTGAAAGAATTAATGAAAAAAATTCAAGCTTTGACATAAAATACTGAAAGAGTCCTGGTATGGCGCTGTGGGATGAAATGCTGGACTGCAAGTTTGGTTTGAACCACAAAGTCGGTGGTTCAAACTCATTAGCAGTTCCTTAGACATGGTCCAAAACATGATCGCATTGAGTGGGAACCAGATTGACAGTACTTAACAACAGCAATCAGCAAAATATTGAATGATGCAAAAGGTATCAAAAGGAGATGGAAGGAATACAGAGTCACGAAATGAAATGGTCAATGTTCAATTATTTCAGGAAACAGCATATGCTCAAGACCCAATGATCCTGAAGGAAGAAGTCCAAGGTGCATTGAAACCACTGGTAAAGAACAAGGCATCAGTAATAGATGGAATACAAATTGCAATCTTTCAACAAACTGATGTGGCACAGGAGGCACTCACCTGTCTATGCCAAGAGATTTGAAGGACAGCTACCTAGTCAACTGACTGGAAGAGTTTCATATCTGTGCCCATTCCAAAGACAGGTGGATCCAGTGGAATGCAGGAATCACTGGACAATTATCATTGATATCCCATGTAAGTAAAGTTTACTAAAGGTAATCCAAAAATGGCTGCAACAGTATATTAGCGGAGAACTACCAGAGGTTGAAGCCAGACTCAGAAGAGGACAGGGAATGAGGGATATCACTGCTGATGACAGATGGATCTTGGGTGAAAGCAGAGAATGCCAGAAGGATGTCTAACTGTGCTTTATTGACTACACAAAGGCTTTCGGTTATATGGATCATAACAAACTAAGGATAACATTGTGCTATGGACAACACTGTAGAGAGTGAGTATTCCAGGACACTAAACTGTGCTTATGAAGAACTGTACATAAACCAAGGAGCAGTTTTTAGAACAGAACAAAGAACAGCGAATGGTTCAAAATTAGGAAAGGTGTGCACCAGAGTTGTATTCTTTCACCATGTTTATCCAATCTGTATGCTTAGAATATAATCTGAGAAACTGAATCAGAGGAAGACTCATTAACAACCTGTGATAACGCAGATAATACAACCTTATTTGCTCAAAGCAAAGAAGACTTAATGTACCTACTAATGAAGACCAAAGAATATAGCCTTCATTTTGGGTTGTATCTCAATGTAAAGAAAGCAAATATCCTCACCACTGGATGAGAAAATAACACCAAGATAACTGGAAAAAAGATTGAAGTTGTCAAGGACTTCATTTTGCTCGGGTCGACCATCAACACTCACGAAAGCAGCAGTCAAGAAATCAAATGATGTATTTATTACATTAGGCAAACCTGCTGCACAAAACCTCTTTAAACTATTCAAGAGCAAAGATGTCAGTTTGAGGACTAAGGTGTGCTTTGACCCAAGCCATGGTGTTTTCAATATGTTCTCCTATATATGCAGAAGTTGGGCAATGAATAAGGAAGACAATAGAGGAACTGATACATTTGAGTTGGAGAAGAATATTGAAATTACCATGGACTTCAGACAAACAAAAATCTGTGTTGGAAGCTGGACAGCCAGAATGCTCCTCAGAAGCCAGGATGGCCAGACTTCGCCTCTCATACCTTGGATATATTATTAGGAAAGACCAGGCGCTGGAGAAAGACATCATGGTTGGTAAAGGGAGGGTCAATGAAAAAGAGGAAGAACCCCAACAAGATGGACTGGCACAGTGGGCAGCAGCATTGTGCTCAAGCATAGCAATGACTGGGAGACTGGTGCAGAACCAGGCAGTATTTCGTTCTGTTGTATATAGAGTGGCTAAGAGTTGGTACCTACTCAATGGTACTTCTAGAAGAAATTTTAAAAAGGATAAAAGGAAGAAATATAGACTTTAAGGAGAAATGAAACCCATCAAATTACTCTGACAGAGCCAATAGAATGTTACTCAACAGCAGAAATGTCAAACAAGTCTTCTTGTTAGTGTCTGTTTTAACAGAATGAACAATTTTCTCTCTGACATTTAGGAAAATACACATCTTTATATCCCTTATTAGCCTGTCTTGTTTAAAAATTAACTTGTATAAATGAGAAGTTTAGAATGATAATCATTGAGTGATACAAGCTAAAACCTGCTGATTTAAGGCAGAAGCAGAGGATCATAAGGTATTCATAATATTGTATGATCGTTTTATCTTGTAAATCAACAAAATACTGACTTCATCTTTATTGGAAAAATATACTTAATTTCAACAAGTATCACTCAAATTATTTCATAAATCTTGAATAAAAACACAGAAACAAGAATACCTCCTCCCCTAATTTTTCACCTGCATATTTATTTGCTTGGAAATAAACTAACTTTTCATTGTGACTTGAATTAAATCATGAAAGTTTATCATATTTCTTAACATGAAACCTTCTTCTTAAATCACTCCACTACTAGTATTAAATAAAAAATTTATCTCAATATTAAAAATGTGATGATTTGACATGAAACTTCTACTTCCATCAAAACTCGGTTATAAATTTTTAGGTAAGTAACAAAAAAAAATCAGTAGTGTTATTTTATTCTATTCCACTAACTACAACTTTACCTCCAGGCAGTCATTGAAGAGGAAGAGAGTCACTGGTTCTCCTCTGTCACAAGGGTAATCACCTATGGAAATTGTTTCAACTCTTTGTACTAAGCTTCGGTGAGAAGATAAAAGATTAGCCTGCACAGATTATAAAATTAATAAACAAAGATCACTTGGTATTAAGCAATAAAACAAAAGTTTAAATAAAGAAAATGGTTTCAAAATTCAGTTTATATTTTTGAACTATAGAAACTTCAAAAAAAACGAAAAAAAAAAAAAAATCACCTTTCAAAAAAGAATACTTACTGGGCATCCATCTACTTCATAAAAAACATCAAAAATTTGCTTTCGGGCTTCTGTTTTTCTCTTGTCCTCATTAATATGCCTGAAATATTAAGTTATTTTTAAAGCTTTAACTTTCCAAACAACAGAACGTAAAGTTACATAAAATATTCACCAAGTTACTTAAGACATGTACTTCCTTGTGGAAGCATATATATAATATATAAATACATAATATATAAAGTGTGCGTGTATATATAAATATATAAATAAAGTACCATGGATTCCTGGTCTGGCACTACAGGTAAACATGGGACTCCCAAGCACAAGATAAGCAGTTTAAACTTACCTACCAGTCACTCCTCAAAAAACCCTATACAACATCCCATGAGTCTATACCAACTCGACAGCACCTAACAACAAAGTATTGTAACTGCATTAAAACCAAAAACATAGCCGATCCTTCAGAAAATGTTTTACTACATGCTTTATAACACATTAAACCTGTCAAACTTCAGCTTAACATACAAAATTATGAATTTCTATTGATAAGCACAGTTAAGATTTTATACAAGTCATTCCTAAATCACATGCTAAATGTTTTATTAAAAACAAAAACTGCTGCTTTCAGACAAGACTGGATTTACCTTCCTGCTTAATATAATGTAAAACATAAAGTCAAAATCTAAAGACATTGAATCCTATTCAACAGGAAGCAAACAAGGTGAGCCTTATAAGTGCCCTGGATCCCAGCCCATACAAAGTTTTCCACATGCATATAAAGCACAAGCAGTGCTCAGCTTTTTTTCCCCAAATAAATACAGAGATCGTATCTACAGGGCAGATACTGGAAAAGAAAGTTGCACAGAGAACTCCATAGATTTTCAGAAGTTTCCCATTGAGTGCTGAGCATTACATATGTATGTACAAGGAAATTACTGAAGGTTAAGTAAAGAAACACTCAAAAAGAGCAGTTCATAACAGTGGCCAGCACTCACATGGCATAGAATAGTCTGTTTCCATTTATCAGTGGAAATCCATGATTTCCTGTGAAGGGTCATGCATGTCTCAGTAGTGAAGGAAATAAATAAATGCTGTTCTGATTCTGCCTAACAAAGTTTTAGAAGCAAGACATGAAAAGATCAAACAAGTAACTTAAATGCATCACAAAAAAAGTTCAAAATTACTATAGAAACACAAAAATATCAACCAATCAATAAAGTAAAATTAACAGTGCCTGGAATCCAATAAAACACTACCTAGCATATAACAAGGCAGGAAAATATGGCACATAATGAATGAAAAGAGAAACAATCAATAAATTAAAACTAAAACAGAAATGACACAGATGAAGCAGACACATAGAAGATATTTTTAAAAGAAGCAAATCAAAGTTCAGAGATGAATGCTACAATATCTTAGATGAAATATACACTGGATTATGCATTGTAAAAGATTAATGAAATTGGAGGTAAGCCGTAGACACTAGCCTAACAAAACAGAGAAAAAAGATGTGGGGAAAATCAGTAATCTGAGGGGTAGATTTAAAAAACAAAATAAATGTGCAATTTAATATCACAAAAGGAGACTGGATAGGGGGACAGAAAAGAAATATGTTGAAAATATACAAATTTGAGAAAAGCTATAAAATCAGAAATGAAAGAAGTTCAAGAAACCTCAAGCACAAAACCACAAAGAAAGCTACATGAAGAAATACCATGATCAAAAAAGTAGTGAACAAAGACCTATATGAGAGTAAAGGATAGATGGTAAATAAAGCAACTGAAGGATGAGAAGCAGAAATGGTAAATAAGTGTAATATAAGAAACTCCATAAATATGAAGGGGAGTCAAAAATTATCCACTATCCAGCTATGTTAACATGCCCGTCCACGTTCTCAGCTGATGACAACATTGAGCATGCACATGAAATGATTCTGTGGAATAGACGAATGGCAGTGGATTGATTATACAGCAAATCAGCCATGGCTCTGCCTATGAAATAATTCATGACAGACATGGGTTTCAAAAAAGTTTGTGTGAGATGGGTACCAAAACAACTCACAGAAGAGCATAAACAGAAGTGTTTGGACATCTGCATACAAAATTTGAACCAATACCCAAAGGATGGTAAACGTTTCTTTTAAAAAAATCATTACTGATGACAAGACATGGATTCATCACTTTAAGTCTGAGAGTAAAGGGAAGAGTATGGAATGGAAACATCGTCAATCACAGACCAACAAAAAGTTCAAGTCAACCATAAGCTGGAAAATTGATGCTTACAGTTTTCTGGGTTTCTCAAGGACCAGTACTGAAACACTAACAAGGAAAAAGGCTGAACAATCAACAGTACTCATTACAGTGAGATGCTCACTGAAAAGCCGGAGTGTAAACTACAAATTAAATGCAGAAGACTGCTATCCAACGGCATTGTCATCTTGCATGACAATGCCTATCTACACACATCTGCCCATACTGTTGACACTGCAAAAACTTCCTTTAGAAGTGTCAAAGCATCCTCCCTAAAGTGATAATCTTGCTCCATTGACTTTCATCTGTTTGGCCCCTGAAAGCAATCCTTCGAGGACTAAGATTCACCTCTGATTATGAAGTGGAGACAGCAGTGCATTTGTGTCTCGAAGCTCAGCCTAAAACATTTAATATAGGAACATGAAAAATTGTTGATTGATGGATAAAGTATACTGAAAAGAAAGAAGTTCGTATCAAAGCAGTAACCAAAACATTAGTTGCTATAGTAATACCACAGATAAAAAGGAAATAAGATTTGAATAACAATATCAAACTAGATCTAATAGACATTTATAAAACATTCATACAATAACAGCAGAATATATATTCAACTGTACAAGGGAAGACCACATCCTGAGACATACAATGTATGTTCTCCAACAACAATGGAGTGAAATAAGAAATAACTGAAAGAAAATTTTGAGAAGTCATAGCTATGTGGAAATTAAACACACTTCTAAATAAACAATGGCTCTATAAGAAATAACAAGTTATATTAGAATATACTTTGAGATAAATTTAAAAAAAAAAACACAAAAAACTAAACCATAACAAATCAAAACTTATAGGACGCAGCTGAAGCACTGCTTGGAAGTACATGCGTAAATGTAAAAGCTTACATTAAAAAAAGAAGAAATATCTCCTACCTTAAGATAATGAAAAAAAAAGGAGAACAAACTTAATGCAGGCAAAATGAAGAAACTATTAAAGATGAGAGTAAAAATTAAAGAAAGAAAATGTAAAAAGTAAAAAATTATGGACTGAACAAGGGAAGCAAAAAAGGAAACACTGAGATGAAAAGAGGAACAATCATTACCAATGTTATAGAAAAAGATAAGAAACTACTGGGAACAACTGTATGCCAAAAGATTAGATAATTTAAATGCAATAGACAAAATCTTAAAAAGATACAAACCACAGAAACTGACTCAAGAAGAAATAGAAAATTTGAATAGATCTAAATCTATGAGACTGAATTTTATCTTTTTAAATTTCTTACAATAAAAAGCCTAGAACCAGATGGTTTCACTGATGAATTCTTCCAACCAGCTGAAGACTTATATGAATGCTTTACAAATGTTTCCAAAAATAGAAAAAGCAGAACACTTTTCAACTTATTCTATCCAACCAGTCCTTGGTGTGGCGCTGTATAACCACCAGACCACAAGTAAATGGTAGCTATACATAAGAAGTCCTGGTGTAGTGTCATAGGATACGCACTTGACCTCAGGGTTGATTTGAACAGCAAGGTGCGCAGTTCAAACTCACTAGCCGTTCCCTGATTCAATGGTACTTAACAACAACCACCCTAATACCAAAACCAGATAATATTACCATTAAAAAAAAAATCTGTAAACCAATATCCCTTACGAATATGGACACAAAAATTCTCAACAAGATACTAGCGAAGCAAACAAATAATACAAAAAAAAAAGCTTATATACCTTGACAAAGTAGGTTTACAACATAAAGATCAATTTATACCAATAGATTAAAGGACAGATAGCATTAAATGTATAAAAAGCATTTGACAAAAAGCTAACATCCTTTCATGATAGAAGGACCACATCACAAACTTGTTCCACTTGAATAAGGAAATCTACAAAAATTCCAGTTCCCCTAAAATCAGGAAGAAGACAAGATATAAACCCCAGCTACTGCCATTCAACACTGTACTAGAACCTACTATGTAAATGCTGGTAGGATATAAAATAGTACAAGCACTTATAAACAGTCTAGCAGTTTCCTAAAAGTAGCACATAAGCCTATTCTATGGCCTCTACTCCCAGGAATTTACACAAGCATATATCTATGCATAGACTTAAATCCCAAATGTTCACAGGAGGTTTCTCACAGTCAAAAACATTATTTATCAAATTAATTATGAAAATGTTTTTCAACATGTGAATGAATAAGTGTGGTGTAACCATACAACAGAAAACAAGAAAAAGAAGTGAAGCACTGATACATACAACGAAGACTAATCTCAAAATAATTCAACATTTATTGAAAATCTACTATGAGCTTACAAATCTTTAATCATTTATTAGCTCAGGTCATCCGTATAAGTAGCGAGTTTGACACAATTTTAAGGGAGGCAACGGGTCAAATGACTAGTTCATGCCATATTTCAGTTACTTTTAATATTTATGCTGCATGTAAATAAAAACCAGCATGAACGACCATCATAAAGTAGAGCTGGAATTCATATATATAATTTCAGACATATATTTTAGTCTCAAATTTGCCACTAAAAAGATAAATTGGACAAATCATAACTTCTCAGCTTTTCTCTTTTGTAAAAGCATGTTAATACCAACCCTAATTGACAGATTTTGTAGAAAGGACCAAAGTACACAGAATATGTCAGAATACTTAAATCATAAAATGTTAAATATAGAAAATCATCACTATCATAGCCTCAACCCTTTTATCCTGGTTATAGAAAGCAAATCAAAAGCGTGAACCTGGCTGATAATTTTAAGAAAGTCTTTCATACACAATTTCAGGTATCATGTAATTAAATCTATGCAACACATTATACATAAAGTCCCAAGAGTTTGAATGCTTTTGTTGTGAGGCAAAAAAGTTAATAACAGTTTTCAACTTTGTTCATAACAGGTGAAAAATGTAATTTCTTGATTAGAGTTATGCCGGCAAATTGGACCTAAATTTAACAACCAATCTGCCCAAATCAATTTCACTGAATTGGTACTTTTCATATACCTCTGACCAAAATTACAAATCTAATTCCATGAAATTTAAGATAAACAAAAAGTCTCAAATAAAAGCGATAAAGTATTAACCTTTCCTTTTTATTTCACCATGGTCACACTCTGAGGTCACACTTGGGCAGTTAACATGAATATAAAGACGAAAACAAGCTTATGACTAGAGATATATGAAGAAAATAGCATTCGTAGACCATTAACATTTCCAATTTTCTAAAGCATTGTTTGATTAATCAATATAATCTTATATTTGTCATCAATAAAAAATAATTTACTTATTCTTTTACAAAAATTTACTATTGATATTTTCCTCTCCATTTACAATTTCATTTTAAATCTAAGAAACAATACCCACTGCCATCAAATGTATTCCAACATTTAAGAAAGATAAAGTAAGGCACTTACGTCATTACTTCCTTTAAAGATCCAATAGCTTTTTCTAGAGTGCTTTTATCAGGATTTTCATCAGTTGTGTGTTTCTTGAGATCTGTAATGATTTTTAAAAATTCAGTGGTTTTCCAAACAAAATTGTAACACATTACTGTTGTTAACTGCCATTGAGTTGTTGTGTTCAACTAACAGTAACTTGTATAGCATTTCCAAGGAACAGCTGGTAGGTTTGAACTGCTGGCCTTGTGGTTCACAGTCCAGTACTTACCCCACAGTGCCAAAGCAGCTTATGTTGTTAAGAGCTGTCAAGTCATAGTGACCCTGTACAGGGTTTCTAAGGAGCGACTGGTGGGTTTGAACCACTAACCTTGTGATCAGCAGTCCACTACTTATCTTATAGCGCCGCACTAGGACCCCATAGACTGGTTTATTTTTATTTTTTTTTAAATTTTAAGCAATGTTACTTTAATAGGAAAGTTCTCTTACCCATTTGTTAAGGTTACTTTATCTTTTTACTGACTTAATTTTAAGAATAAGGAACACAAGTGTTCTTACACTGCTTTCTCACTTCCAATAAAAGCTGTGGGCTCCTAAATTCCTCTACTGAATAAAAACACATAACCCTAATTAGCTCAGAAATCACTATATATGTTACATTTCATACTGGAGGCCATAGCTCTATCAGAATATTTGGTAACCTTAAAAAGGATTTTGTTTAGTTGCAAGGTCCATGAAATCTATATACTTTGACTTTTCGTATACAGATTTTCATTCCATGCCATCCATGGCACATTCTTACCAAATCTATTCACAATCTGCCACAATATCCACCCACCTAATCATCTAAATGGAATATTAAAAAATTCAGACATCAAGTTCGTTTTAGTTACATAAATGAGCACTTAAAATTAGCAAATATATATATATATATATGGTAGCGTAGTAGTTACAAATTGGGCTGCGAACCGCAAGGTCTACAGTTCGAAACTACTAGTTGTGCTGCAGGAGAAAGATGAGGTGTTCTGCTCCCGTAAAGATTTACAGCCTCAGAAACCCTGTATAGGTTCACTATGAGTCGGAACCGACTCCATGGCACACAGCCAGCCATATGTGTATGTATATATATATCTTTGGAAACGTAAAGGTATTTTCATATCCAAGGGGGCTTCAAAAAGATCATGGGAAAACTCCAGCATCTTTCAGTTCCATTATTCAATGAAATCTTTGAAGCCCTTTATTATTAGTTTTATAGTCTAGGTGTTGAAAAGTGTAGGGAAATCAATTTATAAGCTAATAACTCTCGATTATGTTAGATAACGCTAAAGAAAAATCATGAGACGCTTTATTACTGTAATATCACACTTTTTTTAAAAAGTAGATTAAACAGAGTCTGAAAATTAGCTTCCTTGTCCTGGATATAATACTCTAGTTATGGTTGAGGAATCAAAATGCTTTATTACAAACTTATTTCTTTGTGTAGTTAATTTTTCATACCTAATTTTTAATAAGATAAAAAATTCACACTTCCATAAAAATGTTCACTAGTTTATTCGCTAAATGTACCAACATATACATAATTTTTTTTTTTTTTGACTACAAGCAAAATCTATTCAAAGATTTAACTCTCTGCTGTAAAACTTAACTACTCGAGTTATAAGTGTAAAATAGAGAATACGGATATGTTTCAATAGTGTTTTGAACAATCTAAGGCTAAAACAAGGTACCCATAAGGTTAAATCTACAGAACTTTATTACAATTCAGAAAAAGACTAAAAAATTTGGGACATACCAGTCATCTCTCTTGTGGTTTTATAGATAAACTTCGAGTTTACATGCACGTAAATTAACTCTGAATTATTGACATACCACAAAATTTATAAAGATTTTGACAGGATAAATTGAAAATACAGTAACACTAGCTAATATAAATGATATCAAAACGAAGTAGTTCAGTCCAGATGGAATTTTTATGGCATCAGGGATTATTTTTTAAGACCATATACATGCATAAATTTGTTTTCTTTGTAAAAGAGATAACTACAATGCAGAAGTCTTAGAGGTATATGAACATTAGTATTTCACCTTTTTTAAGAAAGAAAAATAAAAAATTACATGACAATATCTAAAATAGTTTGAAAACAGATCCTACTAGTACCATTTAAAAGTAGCGCAACACTGGGTAGCCTCTGTACTGGACGGATTAGAAGTTCAACAAGGCTCTGCCGTCCACATTCTGGTTTAGCTTGGTTTATCTGAAAAAGATGAACATAGTCAATAATTTAAGAAGGAATGATTTTGGCTATCTTACATCCTATCCTATCAGTGGTCCTAATAAAAACAAGCAGGACAGGATGGGTACTGGTGGATTCGCAGAATACTACTGTGGTTAAATAGAGTACTTTTATAAAAATAATGTACGTAGAAATACGATTTTTGCTAATTTCCAGACACCCAGTTTCCTGTAAGCGCTGTAAGCATTCTATGCATATGTACATTATATGTGTATGTGTACATTATATGTGGAAAAAACAGTAATCTTCCAGAGTTCACAGATCAAACAGAAAACAAGTTCTACTACATACTTTATATATCCCACTTTTAAATTTCTCTAAAACTTACACAATTCAAAAATACATACATATATTTTTGTTTTTTTGTTGTTAAGTGTGGTCGAATTGGTTGTCTCATAGCAACCTGTATAGTTTCCAAGGAGCAGCTAGTGAGTTTGAACCACCACCTCGTGATTCAAACCAATTTTGTGGTCCAGTGCTTTATCCCACAGTGCCACACCAGAACTCAATTCATAGAAACATACATACATAAATTACAATGATACTTTTAGATAAGGACAGTAAGGTATTTGATACAGAGAAAAAATTAATGGCTTAAAATAAAAACCCTGCTTCAGAATTTTCAGTTTTTGAAAATTAAAATATATATGACATTATAATATTCTCTCATCCAGCTGCCTCTACTACCTACCTATTATGTCAAATCTTCTGAAGCTAAACATTATTACCACCTTCAAGTACAACTAAATTTAACAGCTATCATAAAGGTATTCTTACATGGAATACATTACTAAAATTATATATTTTAATATAAATTTTTAAAAACATTCCTTCACAAATGATTCCCAGATTCTAATTTGAAAGACAAATACCTTCAGAAAAGCATGAAATCTTGGTTTCTGTTTTTCACATTTAATAATTGTTTCCTTGCTCATTTCAAAGAAGTTTACAAAGGGAGGATATGTTTTTATCAAATCCTTCGACTAGAAAGTAAAGAAAACACTAAGTTGTTATTCATATCTTTAGATGATAAAACTTCTATTCAAACATACTATCTTACATAATGCATTCAAATGAAACATTTAAGTTTCTTCTCAAGTTAAATATAGCAATTAATTTTATAAACATCTTTGATGTTCTTAAGTGCCTTCAAGTCAGTTCCAACTCATTGTGACCCTGTATAGTGTTTCTGAGACTTTGAAATCTTCGAGAGAGCAAAAAGCCTCATCTTTCTTTTATGAAGTGACTGGTAGGGTCAAACTACAGATTTGATAGTCCACAGTCCAGTGCTTATCATTTGGAACCATTTTAGGAAAGACTTCATTATGAAATAAAAAACAAATCAATGGGCACACACAGACAAAACTTGAGTAGCAAAGAATCAGATAGAAGCAAAAGCATATTAAGGCTTATTTCACTGATATAAAGATGACGTCATATTTAAAATGTCTATAAATGCATGTGCTCATTTGGAGCCTGCACATAAATCAAGAGGTAGTTGTTCAAACAGAACAAGTGGATATTGCTGTTCTCATTGTTAAGTGCTCAAGGTGGTTTCGACTCATAGCAACCCTGTATAGGATTTCCGATGAGCAGCTGGTAGATTTGAACTGCTGATCTTGTGGTTCAGTCCAGTGCTGATATTATGGTGTCACACCAAGAGCCCAAGTGGGTACTTGTTGTTAACTGCCAATGAATCAATTCCAACTCATACTGACTCTGCGCAGAGTTTACAAAAAGCAGCTTGTGGGTTTGAACTGCCAATCTTGTGGTTAGCAGTCTAATCCTAAAGTGACACTCCAGGTCTCCTAAAGATACTTAATTGATAAAAAAAAAATCAGGAAAGATGTGCACCAGGGCTGTATCCTATCACCATACTTATTCTATCTGTATTCTGAGCAAAATAATCAGAGATGCTGGATTATACGAAGAATGTGGCATATCAGGATTGGAGGACGACTCATTAACAAACTGCATTAACACAGGTGATAGAACCTTGCTTTCTGAACGCAAAGAGGATTTAAACTCCTTACTGATGAGGACCAAAGATTACAGCCTTCAGTATGGATTGCACCGCAATATAAAAAAAAACAAAAATTCTCACAACTGCACCAGTAAACATTATGATAAAAGAAAAATGATTGAGATTATCAAACATTTCATTTTGCTTACATCCAAACTCAACGTGCATGGAAGCAGCAGTTAAGAAAACAAACAACGTATTGCATTAGGCAAATCTGCTGCAAAAGACCTTTTTATAGTGCAAATAAATCACTTTGAGGACTGGCACAAGTCATGGTATTTTCATTTGCCTCATATGTATCTGAAGGTCGGACAATGAATACAGAACACCAGAGAAGAATCTATGCATTTCAATTATGGTGCTGGCAAAGAATATGGAAAGTGCCACAGACTGCCAGTACAAACAAATCTGTCTGTACAAATTATAGTGAGAATGCTCCTCAGCAGCAAAAACAGTCAAACTTTGTCTTTCATACTTTGGGCATGTCAGATAGGACGTCTCTGGAGAAGGAAAGGGAGGGTCATTGAAAAGGAGGAAGGTCCCCTACAAGATAGATCAACACAGTGGTAGCAATAATGGACTCAAACGTAACAATTGTGAAAATGTCCCGGGACTGGGTAGTGTTTCATTCTGGAGTTCATACAGTCTTTATAAGTTGGAACCAATTCAACAGCATCTGACAACAACAGAAACATGCATTCAAATTATAACTGATAGAGTTTATCTATACAAAATACAAAAACATCCAAATTCTTTATAGACGGATATAAGCCACAATGAAAGATCGATCAATCATATCACTCAAAAATGCAGTATCGGTGTTAATAATTTACGTACCTGACTGGCCAAGGAAAGGGAGAATGCCTCAGAAAACAAAACAAATGCAAATTCAAGTGCTAAAAATCCAGAATTCAAACGCTATAATTAACTATTCAAAATTAAGAACCACATACTTCATTCAAAATGAATGTATTCTTATTTTTTAAATTTAAGTATGTGGTTTTTCCCCTCGTAAAGAAGTAGTTGACTAGAAACTTGTACATAGAACATATAATTTTATAATGAGAGCTAAGAAAGAACAAAATAAAAGAGAAAGAAAAAAATAAAACTCAATTATAGAAAATTTCAAAAGCAACTATTAACCATTTGTAAAGGGCAAATAATTTAATATGCAGTAAAACAAAAGCATAGTATGACAGTTCATGTCCTTCGTGTCTTAAGCTACTGAGAAAATGTTACACATAAAGAGCATGTTTGAGAAAAAAACAAGAACCCTTGTAATATATTTTATAAACACAACATGCCTAAGTTTTAAAAACTCACACATTTCTATGAGTAACTTTCATTTATTTAATTGAAAAATCTGTGTAGGATACATCATTCTAACAGTTCTTGATGAAATGGTATTTTAATCTGAATACTTAAAAAAATAAGATACTTACATATTTAAGAAAGATATCACCAATGCTTTTGTTCTCATCCCAATTAAAAATAAGGTCTTCAAGATCATCCTAAAATAATACAAATTGAAAGTTGATAGATTAAACCTGACAGTGTTTTATATCTTTTAATTTTTCTAAGACATTTACTTGAAAGCAGCACTTTACCAAGTGTCTAAATGTGCAGAAAAATTACTATCTCACTCAGCATGGAATTAATTTTTTTACTTAGAGGAAAGTTATTTGTTGAAGAATAATTAAGAAAATACAAATAGCATTAAGTCAGTAAGATTTGGCCTAACTCCCCCAAATAGGTGATAGTTCAATACCTCATTAACTTTTCATATAGTTTGATTGGTGTTATTAATTATAGAAAACTATTTCAATCCTGGGGACAATGATGGTTCAATCTAGTTCTAACAATCAGCCAATGTAAACCTTATGAACCACAATACTCTGTTCCCCAATCAACCGTGCTGTTTGTAGAATCCAACAGCAACGAACAATAGCAACACTAAATATTTCAGACTTGCAGGCCACATGGTTTCTGACAACCTATGACTTTGTAAAACGAAAGTAGTCATAGACAGTATGTAAATGAATAAGTATAGCTTTGTCCCATGAAAACTTTTAACAAATCAGATGATAGACTGGAATAAGCTCATGAACCATATACAGTTTTGCTAAACATAGTCTATAAAATACCTTAGCAGCAACCTTAAAGAATACATTTTTATTTTTTAATTTCATAAGACACTTAAAAATAAAACATAAATCAGATGAGATGCTAAGAAATGACATGCTTTAAATAAAATTCTAAAAATGATTTCAAAATAGCGTTCAATCAGTAAGCTCCCATACCAGGAGCTCTAAATTGTTAACTGCAGGCCCAAGGCATTCCTCAACACTCTTTCAGTAGGGTCCATTAAACTATACCTATTCATTATAATACTCATGCATTATTTGACTTTTTCACTCTGATTCTATCAAAAGTATTCAGTGATTTTCTAGAGGCTACGAAATGTGTGATATTGCAACGACCAAATGCTGAAGCAGATCAAAATCTGTCTTTCTTAATCTAGACATTAAAGAATTATAAAAAAAAAAAAAAAAAAAAGTAAGGTCACTCTTCAGTATTTTTATTTTAGCGTTATTTTTCATAAACATATGGTGGTACTGACAGTATCATACAATTGGTTATTATTAGTATTCTACACAACCCTGTGTTGTTGTTGTTGTTACGTGCCGTTGAGTCAATTCCGACCGATAGCAACCCTGTATAGGGTTTGTAAGGAGCAGCTGGTAAGCTTGAACCACCAACCTTGCAGTTTAAACGACTTTACAGTCTGACGCATTAGCCCACAGTGCCACACCAGGACTCCCATACAGGGATGCAATGCGTCAGAATTCACTCGACAGCACTTAATAACAAGAACATTTATTAACAGCAATCTTTTAAATTGGATATCAGCATGCAAAAATATGATCTTAAACCCTCACCTTACTGAAAATATAAATTGTAACAGAGTACAGACCTAAATGTAAAAGCTAAAATAATACAGCTTTCAGAATAAAATGGAAAAAAAATTTCAAAAACTGGTTTCGGGGAAAATTTCTTAGATGACACACCAAAATCAGTTCATTAAAATAAATAAATTGGACTTCACCAACATTTACAACTTTGGCATTTCAAAAAACAACACTAATAAAATATAAAGACAAACAACAACAAACAGAAAATAACATTTGCAAAGCACATAGAAAATAAAGGATTTATTTCCTGAGTTTACAAATAACCCCATTGAGTTGATTTCAACTCATGGAGACATTATAGGACAAAGAACTACCCACAGGATTTCCTATGGGAAAAAAATTTTTATGGGAAAAAAATGGCAGGTCATTTCTCCCAGAGCAGGACCAAAACCTTTGGTTAACATCCAACTGTTTAACCACTATACCACCAGATCTCCATCACAATTCATTAAAAAAGACAACAAGTAACACAAAAAATGGGAGACAAATCTGAATATATATTTTACCAAAGATGACATAATGGCTAACAAACATATAAAAAGATGCTCAACATCATTATTCATTGTTATTGTTGTTAAGTGCCGTACAGTCGAACCCATGACAACCCTGTACAGAGTTAGGTTTATAGAAATTAAAACCATGACAGTGTATGTCATACCCACTAGGGTGACAAAAAAACCAACAACTATTCAGCAATAAAAAAGGAACAAACTACAAACATGCCACATCATAGAAAGGCCTCAAAAACAGTCAAATACTAGATACTATAAGGGTGCATTTACATGAAATGTCCAGAAACCAAGATTCATACAAACAGCAATAACTATTAGTACATTGGGGCAAGGAATGGACATTAACTATAAATATGCGTTAAGGATCTCACGAGGTGCATAGAAATTTTCTAAAGTGGTTTTATGGCAATACATCACCAAAAAGTCATTGAATAGCATATTTCAGATAGTTTAATTTTATTATAGGTAAAATACACTTGAATATGCAATTTTTAAATTACATACTTAAATAACATTTTAAATTCTATTAAAGTAAATAAGGAGCACAGGTAGTGTACTGGATTACCAGCTGGGATGCTAACTACAAGGTCAACAATTTAAATCTACCAGCCACTCCGTAGGAAAAAGATAAAACTGCTCCTGTAATGATTTAGACTTGGAAACCTTATACAGGGTTGTTATGAGTCAGAGCAGACTCAGTGGCACACAACTACAACCAATAAAATAAATACTGATAGATCCAAAACTATGTAAACAAAAGTTCACAACATATTTTAAGAGAGAAAAAGGAACCTGAGAAGAAATACTATACAACCAGATGCAGAAAGAGTCAAAAAAGGAAGAAGAGGGAGGGTACTATTTTCAATAGCATAAAAGTGAAATTCAAAGCAATACTATCTTACAGTTCACAAGTCAAGCACTTGGAAAAGTTAACTATCCAAAACTGTACTAAAAAAGGTAAAAGATTATACATAAAACTAACTTATGGGCAATATAGGACTTCAGGTGCACCGCTGCAGGATAAGCACTAGACTGTGAACCACAAGGTTCATGGTTCAAACCCACCAGTTGTTCCTCGGAAACCCTATGCCGGGTCACTGAGTCAGAATCAACTTGATGGCACATAACAACAAGGGTAATATACGTAGTCCTAGTAGTACTTCAGGGCACACAGCCACCACCAGGAGTACTGTAGGTTGTGTTGGACTAACTGAAAGCTCTGATGTCTGAAGCCACCAGCTGATCCACAAGAACAAACTGATATTGTCTGTTTGTTTTCTCAGATTGACAACCTTAGAAACTCTATAGAGCACTTTTACTGTGTTGGAAAAAGTACAACCAGAATGCTCCTTACAAACCAAAATGACGAGACTTCATCTCTCAGACTTCGGACATATTATCAGGAGAGACTAATCCTTGGAGATGGATATCATGCTTGGTAAAGTAAAGGAACAGTACAAAAGAGGGGGACTCCCTCAACATGATGGTTTGGCAAAGTAGCAGCTGCAGTGGGCTCAAATGCAGTAGCCAACTGTGAGGATGGCATAGGACCAGGTGGTGTTTCATTCTGTTGTCCATAGGATCGCTGAGTCGGAACCAACTCGACAGCATTGTTAACAACAAGAGGGTTGCTAAGAATAGGAATCAACTAGATGGCTGTGGGTTTGGAGGTGCAACTATAATGTAGTGGATTCCAGCACTAACGTATATCAGCAAGAGAATTCCAACTCATAGTGAACCAATAGGAAGAGTAGAACTGGTAAATAGGCACTGACTTTGTTGTTGTTAAAAGTGCTGTTGAGAGAGTTCCTACTCAGTGCCCCTATATAGTGTTTCCAAGGAGCATCTGGTGAGTTTGAACCTTGAAGTTTGGACCTTGAAGTCCAGTGCAATGCTTTAACCCACAGCGTCACACCAGTACTCCTAAGTTTAAATCCTTCATCTGTTACTTGTTCACTCTGTACTTTGCATCCTATGGGCCTATTTACTATTCTAAAACATGAGGATAATGAAAAATTATTAAATGAGTTAATACTTGGTAAAGTAAAGGAACAGTACAAAAGAGGGGGACTCCCTCAACGTGATGGTTTGGCAAAGTAGCAGCTGCAGTGGGCTCAAATGCAGTAGCCAACTGTGAGGATGGCATAGGACCAGGTGGTGTTTCATTCTGTTGTTCATAGGATCGCTGAGTCGGAACGGACTCGACAGCATTGTTAACAACAATAGGGTTGCTAAGAATAGGAATCAACTAGATGGCTGTGGGTTTGGAGGTGCAACTATAATGTAGTGGATTCCAGCACTAACGTATATCAGCAAGAGAATTCCAACTCATAGTGAACCAATAGGAAGAGTAGAACTGGTAAACAGGCACTGACTTTGTTGTTGTTAAAAGTGCTGTTGAGAGAGTTCCTACTCAGTGACCCTATATAGTGTTTCCAAGGAGCAGCTGGTGAGTTTGAACCTTGACGTATGGACCTTGAAGTCCAGTGCAATGCTTTAACCCACAGCATCACACCAATACTCCTAAGTTTAAATCCTTCATCTGTTACTTGTTCGCTCTGTACTTTGCATCCTATGGGCCTATTTACTATTCTAAAATATGAGGATAATGAAAAATTATTAAATGAGTTAATACTTGGTAAAGCATTTAGAAGAATTCCTGACAGGTAGTAAGTGTTCAATAAACTATTAAGTATATTTTCCTATATAAATATTTAATGTAAACTGAAGGAGGACATTTGGAAAACTAATGCAAAACAAAAAAATAACCTAATGGAACCTTAGCATTAATGTGCCCTGGTGGCACAGTAGGATAAGCATTGGGCTGGTAACCACAAGGTCGGCAGTTCAAACCCAGTAGTTGCTCTCTGGGAGATGAGGCTTTCTGTTCCTGTAAAGATTTACAGCCTTAGAAATCCTATGAGTCAGAATTGTCTGAGTAGGTTGGTTTCTGGGTTGTTTTTCAAAGTATAACACTAGTGAATACAGATTATGTACGAATATATACAAGGGGGCTTGGCTTCAAAACGTTGGTCAGAAAATTCCATTATCTTTTCATTCCAATTTATCACAAACTTTTTGAAGCTCCGTTGAATATAAATAATTTAAACATCCAAAATAAGCATTTATATAAGAACATCTCTAAGTATTCTGATAAACAGTCTACTCTGGTTAACCACTAATTCCGAATACCTGTTGGCAAAATAAAAATTTCTGCCTCAATTCTTAACTAAGTATTAATGTGAAAAGATATTAAGCTTAGAGAAATTATATACTCTGTATCAATCAGTCATAGAGCAGTATTCAAACTCCCAAATGTGCCTGACTCCAGATAACATGTTATATACCACTTGATCTAACACTCACTATCCCCTTCCCACTTCAATTAGAAATGGGAAGTCAGACTGGCAAGCCCATTGCCCAAAGCATTATTCATAATCTACCATCTTTTATTTCTGTGGGAAAATGTCTAACCCAATTTAGGACCGTCACGGGGATATAATTCCTCCTTTTCCAAAGTACATCCGAATTTCTACATAACGGATCCTCCCAACTTTACTTCCTGGCCCTGAAAAAGAAGAAATCTTTTGTTTTAAGACATAGCCTACATTCCAAAGCATAGGCAAGGCATTTAGAAAAATGGTGGTAGAAGTAAGAAAGCTAAGCCTTCCTTTTCTTCTGTGGAGATTTCTTTTACATGGCTACCTGTTATGTAACAAAGGTTCATCTTCACCTGCTCACTTACTACACAATAAACCAAATTAGCAGGTTCCCCAATATACAGTGTTTTTAATACTAGTAAAAACTACCCGTGAGAGTTAAACTATAATAACAGAAGGATAAACACAGGATGAAAAAGGATTTCCTTCAATCATTCTTTTTCTCTTTTGTTTGATGATAGTTCTAAAACATGAGCAGCACACTACACTCTAGAAGCAAAGTAGGAAGATGGGCCTAAGGTTAGTCACATAGATTCAAGATAAGGAGACAGACTAAGTTCTAGTCCTGATTCTGAAATGTAGCATGACCACCATTCAACAAGTATTTATTGATAACAATCTAAATGCTAAAGTGATTGTTATAACAGTATTATTAACTAACTTCTGAGTTTAGTTTATTAATAATATTGATTGCTATGGTTACTGAATTCTCAGCAAGTGCTAGACATAACACACAGTAACTTGTATTTATGAAAGAAAAAAAAAAAAAAACTTCATGACAACACATGAATGAGATATACCCTCTCCATTTTAGACGAGACACCAAAAGCAATTAAGTCACCTGACTGCTAATCAGAATACGTATTGAGTTAGTTACCAGTGCTTCTCAAAAATACTAACGAGATGATATGAAAAATCATATGAATTTAGAACACATTTACATGGCTTACTTACACATTAAAATAGCATGCACAGCACCATCATCAATAAGCAATACAAGTTTAAGAGGACAAGCTTTAAAAATCAAATGAACAAAGGGTCAAATCCTGATCAAGCATTTATTAGGTGGTGACTTCAGGAATAAAATTAATCAAAAGTTAAAATAATTAAATTAGTATAAATCTAATAATTTAGTAATCAAAAATTATTACAAGAATACTAACTCTTTGCTGTACTCAACACATATGGTATTCAATAGCTAGCTGACTACATTTAAAAATAAAGAAAAAATTTGTATTAAAAAAGACTAGAGAAAATACACAACATTTTAGGATTAGGGTGACTGGACTATGAGTGTTTTCCATTTCTTTTTCTAATTCTCCTGGTTTTATAAAAACCTGACAGCACCTATAGGCTTCATCTTAGAAAAGAACACAAACTTCAAAAATTTTTAAATGAGTGACTGTGGTATAATGAAATATTTAATGTCTCTTCTATCCAAAGGCATCATAACTTCCACCAAGCTTGTTTTCCTGATAGGCCTGGGGAAGGAAAGGGAAGGTGGGTAATGATGCTGACAGGATTCTATGATTCAGTTGTGAGTAACTATTAACAGAGCTAACTGTGATTGGTTAATTTTGTCATCATGTTGGGCATTACACAGTGTAGTGAATTATTTAATATGTCTCGTCTAGCCTTAGTCTTTGTAACTACCATCAAATGACTCATCTCCTGATAGGTCTGAGTAAGAGAAGGTGGAAGAAGATACTGATAAGACGACATGACTCAGCTGTGGATGTTAAGAAAATTCATTGCAATTGTAAAAACTTGAAACTCTAGCATGGATACAAAATGAACCATCTCAAAAGCAAGAAGAGAGGGATCTTACAACCATCAAGGAAGAAAAGTCAGGGGCGAAGCTCATTCTTTGGACCCCGAAATTCCTGCACATTGAACTTCTTCAACCCAAGGACACTGAAGAAATGGCAGAAGAGCAGAAGCAGCAGAACCAAGATTCAGAGCACAAAACAGAGCAACAGGCTTCCTTGTCTATGGAGCAAGTAAAGCTGAGTGACACTGAGCAGGAAACTTGCTAGCAGAGTAGGGTGTCTCCAGGTACTAATGGGGAGGAGGGGAGGAACCAAGGTTTGCTGAACTACAGAGATAGAACTGAGTGCCTTCAGGCTGAGGCTTATGATGGAGTGGACTGTCCTGTGAGCATTTATTACTACTGCTTTTAAGTGCCATCGAGTAAGTACTGACTTACAGCAACACTAAATAAGATTTTTGAGACTGTAAATCATTGCAGGAACAGAAAATCTCATCTTTCTCCCGGTGGGCACTTATTAGCAGCCCTGAAAGAGCTTTGTAAAATTGCTCAGGCACAGAGAGATATGCCTGGGCATGAGTGAGGAGAGGCTGTCCTGGCTGAAAGAACTGGGCCCTGAGTATATTCTCATGCTGTATGTATTTGTAACCTGTTAACTTTCTTGATAAATCCCATAACTGTGAGTACGGTGTCTGAATTCCGTATGGTCGTTGCAATGAATTATCAAACCCGGCAGAGTACAATGCTGTGACAGGGAAAGTTTGGAATCATTTTTTTGGAGCAACAAACTTATAATTGACTGAAAAACAAATATTAGTTGCATTGCTTACAATTCAACCTTACCAAAGAAGCTTAAAGAATTAGTTTACACATGAGAACATTAAGGGGTGACAATACTTTCAAAGCTCCACTGAATCAAAGAATATGATTTTCTGAACTGAGATTTTGACGCTACATAACATTTTGTGACAGAAGGGAGCTTGCACCCTCAAACTAAGATACCCTAAAATAAATTTAAATTGATGCACAAGAAAATAGTAGAACACCAAGAAGAAAACCTACTTGATGTTCTATTTTACATTTATGTCTCTCAATGATTCTTAACAAGCAAAATTATTCCAAGAATACTTTCCTCTTCAAATGTTCACATCCCTAAATGGCCTGAAAATCTGCAGCAATTTTCAAACTTAGAGGTTTAAGATTCCCTTCGAGAGTTCCTTCTAGATCTAGAAATTAATTGAAATTTGATTTTGGTAAAATATAAAATACAAGCATTTGGTAAATTACATTACCTTATAGACTTTTTATATTTTGTTTATAATGTACACTGAAATCAAAAGTAATTTATCTGTCTGTATACAGTCTATAACTCAAATTAGTTTTTACTGTTACATGACTGAAATACTAATATAAGCAAATTGATACATTTGCTGAAGCACTACATTAAAAAATATAGCTAAATTACTTTTGAGTTCAGCTAAATCTGCCCAAAAAGTACTCTGATATAAGAGACTGATAACTAGAAATTATGGATATTTATTGTGAAGTGCCGTTGAATCGGTACCAACCCATAGCAACCCTGTATATGGTTTCTGAGGAGCAGCTGGTGAGCTTGAACTGCTTACCTTGCAGTTCAAACGGCTTTGCAGTCTGGCGCATTAACCCACATCAAAAGAAAATAATTTTTAAAAGGATAGCACAATTTTGTGTGGCTTTGGTATTTATCTGCCCAGAAATAGAGAAATGAATTAAATGACACTGGGCTGTTATCTGCAAGGCTGGCAGTTCAAAAACACCAGTTGCATCTCAGAAACCTTACTCTAACTCCATGGCAGTTCACAACAACAAAGTCGCTTCCAGCTTCAGTTTTTAAATAAACCAAAGCAAAATAAATATAAATAAGCTGAAGACGAAACGGTGGAAAAATAAGACCAATCAGACATATACATTCCTTTAAAAAGTCTTGGTAACATCTTAATTCCTTACTGTCAGGATTAATCTAAATTTTACAAAATAGGCAAACAACAGGAATTAATAAGGTACTGGAACAATGGGACAAATGATTCAAAGGAACAAATGAATAAAGGTGTTTTTAGGTACAAAATTTAGTTAACTAATCTGAAGTGCCTGAGAAATCACATATCATTCAAAAACAATTACTACCAAGTTCACCCACCATCTATGTATAAACTTACCTTTATCTTAGTGTGCACATCAAAGATATCTGGGATGCTACCAAAAATAGTCTTAATCTCTTCTGGTGCAAGAATAGGCCCACCACGCTGCCCTTCCTCTTCCAATGGGACCTGAAATAACTTAAAAAGAGGGGTGGGTGGGGGGAGAATGCGGGTGGTTATAATCAGTAAATTTGAGGAAAGGGAAAAAAAAGCTAAATTTAAATGGTGGTAAGGGAGAGATGAAGATGCTGTTGGACAAGAAAAAAAGTAACAAAAAGCATACGACTTAAATTTTAAGACACTCCTTATTTTCTTAGTCATTTTCTATTACATGTAGCTATATAATGGAAAGTGTGGTGATGCCATAAGATAAGCACTGGACTGCAAAACACAAAGTTAGTGGTTTGAGCTCCCCAGCCACTCTGTGGGAGACAGTAACGGCTTCTGCTCCCACAAAGATTTACAGCCTTGAAAACCCTAAACAGGGTCACTGAGTCAAAACTGACTCCATGGCACAAAGCCACCACCACCAGATATAGCAGAAACATATCTTCAACAAGTAATCTTAGGAGAACAAACAAGATGGCAGAGATGGTGGAAGTGCAGTGAAGAACTCCATCAGCAACAGCAAAGAATACCAGACCAAGCAAGCTCAGAGGATGGTGCCAGAACTCTGAACCACATATAAAGGAATGTTTAGAAGATTGGAAGGCTTACAGCTAGAGGAATCTGTAGCAGAATCAAGAAATCCATTGCTGTCTAATTCAAGATGCTCAGCTGCTCCCGGAGCCGCCATACTGGGTGAGATGGAATGGGGGAAGGATCAGAGCAGCCACGGATACCTGACAGAACCACGGAGATAAAAATGTAGATATTCTTTTTTTTGTATCTGTTCACTGGTCTCTCACTGTCTGTGCACCTCTATTCTGGTGATTAGAGGGGGTGCCTGAGCAAATGGACACCCCACCCCCATGCCTGGAGGGTTCTACTACGCATGCACACAGATATCCTCAAAATTTAAAGAGACAGTTTCCACTTAAAACCAAACGGCAATACAAAAGGGCCACAACCAGCCCTGAACTAATTATCACTAGGAAAAAGGACTGAACAGGGATTGTGGAGTGGGACAGGCAGACTACAAAGGAAATAGGCCAAAAATCAAATCCTGAGTCACATCCCAATGACCAACAGTAGCAACTTGAAATTTCTCAAGAAGAAGACTGAAAAAGGAAGCCCATCTCCTGATCACATCTACCTGGAGGCAATAAAAAATAATTTTTTTTAGACAAGAAAGCATAAAAAATACCAAAACACACACCCATTTAAGTAGGAAGGCCCCAGATAACTCTTGAATATGCCCAAAAAACATAAACAGATGACCATATCAGCATATATCCAGAAACAAGATAAAGTGACTGAGGCAAATGAGCTGGAAGGAGACCTACACTCCATACTGGAAGATGGACAGGCTTTGAAAATGCCTGAGAAGGAATTCAGAAAAATGATTATCAAATATATCAAAATACTTTACAATGGAGTTGAGAAAAATAAGGAAGAAGTTAAGAAAATTCTACAGGAACAATCAAATAAGATAGATACAGCATTGGAAACAATTCAAAGCCTACATAAAGAGGTCCAAATGATGAATAATAGAATATCCCAAATACTCTGAAAGGGCAAAGGAGTAGAACTGAAGAGACAGAAGCCAGAACTAGTGAACTAGAAGATACATTTCTCAACACTACTATGATAGAAGAGCAAGCACAAAAAAGGGGGAAAAAATCTGAAGAAGGTCTAAGATTCAAGTTGAACAACATGAAGAGGAATTACTTAAGAATTATCGGCATTCCGGAACAGGAAGAATCACACAAGTCCACAGAGGAGATATATGAAGAGTTGCTGGAAGAAAACTTACCTAATATACTGAAAAGCGAAAAGATAAGCATTCAAGAAGCTCAACGAACCCTAGGAAGGATGGGCCCTAAAAGACAATCACCAAGACATTAAATAATCAAGCTCTCCAAAATCACAGATAAGAACAGGATCCTGAAAGCAGCTATGGAAAAGAGAAGTGTAACATACAAAGGCAATCAAATCAGATTAAGCTTAGATCTCTCAACAAAAACCATGCACGCAAGAAGGCAATGGGAAAACATATATAAAACGCTGAAAGAAAAAAAACTGCCAACCAAGAATCCTCTACCCAGCAAACCTGTCAATCAAATACAATAGTGTAATCAAAACATTCCAGGATAAACAGAAGCTAACGGATTTTGCCAAAGCCAACCCTGCTATGAAAAATACCCTAAAGGAAGTTCTGTGGACTGAGAACCAACAAGGACAACAACCAGAGAAATATGTACGCAGCAGCATCAACCTGTCGACAAATGGAATAGTCAAGAACAGAATAAAATTATAAGAACAGAAGATCTGGGCGGTCAGTCTATGATCATAACAATTACTACGTGAAAGAAACTAAACACAGAGGAACAGAGATCCAGGTGGTGAGGCTGCAAGATAAAAAAAGACTGTCTTAAACGGAGGGAAGAGTTAATGAAATATAAGGTAACCACAACAGTGGGGTTGGGGGTGTTCAGTTCAGGTGTTGGGGAGGGCAATACAAGAAGCGGGAGGAGGTGGAAGAACAAGATATATAAGGGAACAGGTTTGCATAGTCTAAGTGTTGTTACGTGCTGTGAAGTCGGTTCCAACTCATAGCGACCCTGTAGTACAGGGTTTCCGAGGCTGTAAATCTTTACGGGAGCAGAAAGCCTCATCTTTCTCCAACGGAACAGCTGGTAGTTTCGAACTGCTGACCTTGCGGCTCACAGCCCAATTCATAACCACTACGCTAGTGGGACAGAGGTAAATAGTGATGCATGCTCAAAGTTGGAACAGGGCTATGTGATACAGGGATCTAGGCATAGTTTGAAGAGGGGAAATAATACTAAAAACCTTGACTGTCTTATGACTATTGGTTTCCCTTGCCTACTATTGTAGAATAGACACTTGAGTGTGATAGAAAATGTTGGGAAACATGACTACAGAAAACTTGTAACTCCGTCTTCAGCCTATAACTGATTGGAATACCTAAAAGGATTCTAGAACTTGCCCAGTGAAATTGGCTTCTTGTAAAGCCTTTGCAGAGTACAGGACCTTAGGTAGAATCCTGAGTTCCATCCAGACCTTATGAGATGGGACATTCCCACTAGCAAGTAAAAGCAGACCAGCCTGTAACAGCTAGAGCAACAGAAGATACATCTTCAAAGAAAGATCATCAGGAAAAACCCAAAACAAAAATGTCAGCATGACTGGCCACTACAAGAATAACCAAACTGTTTGCCAGGAAGACATTAAGGCAAGCAATCAAGTACCTTCAGAATAAACTCCCCTCTAAGACTAAAACTCAAAGAGAACACATGAATAGGAATGTAAGCTTGCTGGCAACCACACTGGTCTACTGGTAATTGGAAGAGCGGGAAAGGAAGCAATAAAGAAATGGGCTGAGTTAACGCACAGTCCATTGACTACCATTGACCTGAAGATGAGAGATAAGGAAGGGCTGGTTGTTCCAAAGTGTGGAGAGACCTGGGGACACTTGAGCCCATGGACAAGGACATAGCCACAGAGGGCTAGAGCTGAAAGTGAAGCATCCAGCTGATATAAATTGAGGGGAGATGCACAAGAACTCCCAAACTTGCAGATAGCACCCATTTGACCTAGCCTTGATAATCAGAACTAGACTGCAGGAAGATTACAAAAAAAAAAAAATTTATAGCTTTCTGTATTACTCACATACAGGTATACTGTGTGTGGTTGTCTAGATAATTTTGTCTGAAGGGTCGTTAAAACATGAAGAGTCAAAAATGTCACTCTTACTGTTTTATCTGATTTTCATATGACAGACATTTACATCTTGGGACTTGAGTAAAAAGCACCTGGAAGTTAAGTTACTTGACTCCCAGCATGTGCACTCCAGTGTAAAAGCATATAGGCTCCCTGTGATCTGATCATAAGTGGGAGTCCATTAAGACAGCTTATATTCCTTTCGAATCCCCAATGGTCACACCTTGTAACAGAACTTCTGTTTCTAAGTTCAGTTTGTATACAGTTTATAATTCAAATTAGTTTTATTGATATATGAATGAAATATTAACATAAGCTGAATTGGGCTCTGCTGCTCTAGGGAAGGAACCCTTATTGGAGGCAACACTTAACATATTCTTTTTCATGCATATCAAAAAAAAAAAAAAAAAAACAAGGAATCAGAAAAGGTTACTTTAGAAAGTGCACACTTCCAAATCAAGGTGATGTTTCTTGACAAGAGAATCTGCAAAGTTCTGAAATAATTTCAGTTCTCTCTATGACTACCCATCCAAAAGATCTTTCCCTTTAAAAAGTTTTTATAACCCAAAAAACTGCACCATTTATAATCATACTATCCTATGAGTCAGAACCGACTCCACGGCACATAACAACAACAATCTCCCTTACTACATAAAACAAGTTGACGACAATGAGCTCTGGTGACTTAGTAGATTACAAACTGAGCAGCTAACCGCAATGTCAGTAGTCTGAGTCTACCAGTCGCTCTGCAGGAGAAAAATGAGGCTTTATGTTCCCTTTAGATTACAGCCTCAGAAACCCTATATAGGGTATCTCCATGACATTCCTTGCCGTTTGGTCATA